>NC_139652.1:6151359-6211359 GCF_964638095.1 Poromitra crassiceps
GCTGGTTGTCCTCCACATCCTCCACAAAGCTTCCTTTAGGCCTAACCTCTGCCTGCCTGCTCTTGATGTCTGAGCCCGGAGGGCTGCAGGCGTTAACGAGGCAGAGGGTCAGGAGGGCTGCAGGTGTTAACGAGGCAGAGGGTCTGGAGGGCTGCAGGCGTTAACGAGGCAGAGGGTCTGGAGGGCTGCAGGTGTTAACGAGGCAGAGGGTCTGGAGGGCTGCAGGCGTTAACGCAGGTGTTAATGAGGCAGAGGGTCTGGAGGGCTGCAGGTGTTAACGAGGCAGAGGGTCTGGAGGGCTGCAGGTGTTAACGAGGCAGAGGGTCTGGAGGGCTGCAGGTGTTAACGAGGCAGAGGGTCTGGAGGGCTGCAGGTGTTAACGAGGCAGAGGGTCTGGAGGGCTGCAGGTGTTAACGAGGCAGAGGGTCTGGAGGGCTGCAGGCGTTAACGAGGCAGAGGGTCTGGAGGGCTGCAGGTGTTAACGAGGCAGAGGGTCTGGAGGGCTGCAGGCGTTAACGCAGGTGTTAACGAGGCAGAGGGTCTGGAGGGCTGCAGGTGTTAACGAGGCAGAGGGTCTGGAGGGCTGCAGGCGTTAACGAGGCAGAGGGTCTGGAGGGCTGCAGGTGTTAACGAGGCAGAGGGTCTGGAGGGCTGCAGGCGTTAACGAGGCAGAGGGTCTGGAGGGCTGCAGGTGTTAACGAGGCAGAGGGTCTGGAGGGCTGCAGGCGTTAACGAGGCAGAGGGTCTGGAGGGCTGCAGGTGTTAACGAGGCAGAGGGTCTGGAGGGCTGCAGGTGTTAACGAGGCAGAGGGTCTGGAGGGCTGCAGGTGTTAACGAGGCAGAGGGTCTGGAGGGCTGCAGGCGTTAACGAGGCAGAGGGTCTGGAGGGCTGCAGGTGTTAACGAGGCAGAGGGTCTGGAGGGCTGCAGGCGTTAACGAGGCAGAGGGTCTGGAGGGCTGCAGGTGTTAACGAGGCAGAGGGTCTGGAGGGCTGCAGGCGTTAACGAGGCAGAGGGTCTGGAGGGCTGCAGGTGTTAACGAGGCAGAGGGTCTGGAGGGCTGCAGGCGTTAACGCAGGTGTTAACGAGGCAGAGGGTCTGGAGGGCTGCAGGTGTTAACGAGGCAGAGGGTCTGGAGGGCTGCAGGCGTTAACGAGGCAGAGGGTCTGGAGGGCTGCAGGTGTTAACGAGGCAGAGGGTCTGGAGGGCTGCAGGCGTTAACGAGGCAGAGGGTCTGGAGGGCTGCAGGTGTTAACGAGGCAGAGGGTCTGGAGGGCTGCAGGCGTTAACGAGGCAGAGGGTCTGGAGGGCTGCAGGTGTTAACGAGGCAGAGGGTCTGGAGGGCTGCAGGTGTTAACGAGGCAGAGGGTCTGGAGGGCTGCAGGTGTTAACGAGGCAGAGGGTCTGGAGGGCTGCAGGTG
This sequence comes from Poromitra crassiceps, assembly GCF_964638095.1. NCBI lineage: Eukaryota > Metazoa > Chordata > Actinopteri > Beryciformes > Melamphaidae > Poromitra > Poromitra crassiceps. The sequence continues at coordinate 6,152,780 of NC_139652.1, forward strand.
TTAACGAGGCAGAGGGTCTGGAGGGCTGCAGGTGTTAACGAGGCAGAGGGTCTGGAGGGCTGCAGGCGTTAACGAGGCAGAGGGTCTGGCTTTTTAATTAGCAGAAAAGGCCAATTTGACTGTCACTGTCGGTGCTCTCGTCCATTTCCATACCAGCAATTTATTTATGGATGCTTTGGCCCTCTCTGATGTTATGGCTGCTATTAGCCTCCATTTGGATGGCACAAATGATGGGGCTGGTAATTGCCACAGTTCAAAATGACCATGAGGTCTAGTGTAATGATGGAGGTCTAGTGTAATGATGTGTAATGGTGTGCCAGATATCTTTTTGGCTGCTACATTTTTCTCTCTCTCGTTTTTTTTTTTTTTTTTTTTTTAGCAGTGAATTAGATCTCTGGTTGCAATGTACAATGCAGGTGTTAAGCTTAGATTTGAGTGTGGCGCCAGCAGGGGGGAAGTACTAAAGACGACTCAAAATAAAATGTCTATAGGCTATTTCTAGAGAGAGAGGGGGGGAGAGAGACTGAGGGAGAGGAGAGGGAGAGAGAGAGAGAGAGAGAGAGAGGGGGGGGGGGGGAGAGAGACTGAGGGAGATGAGAGGGAGAGAGAGAGAGGAGACGGAGAGAGAGAGAGGGGGGGGAGAGAGACTGAGGGAGATGAGAGGGAGAGAGAGGAGACAGAGAGAGAGAGAGAGAGAGAGAGGGGGGGAGAGACTGAGGGAAAGAGAGATGGAGACATTGCGCGCATGCCCCAATAGGGCAGGTGAGGCCACGCAGCAGCCGAGCTGCGGGCGAGGCCACGCGGCAGCCGAGCTGCGGGCGAGGCCGCGTGGTTGCAGTGCCAGCTCGGCGAGCTGCAGGGCCGCGCGTGCCTGGCTGCAGATTGACTATGAGACTTGTTGTTTGTGAGATGCAGGAGAGAGAGAGATCAGTCCCACTGCGGGCTGTTAGTGGTGACTCCTCTATATGTTCCAGCACCAAAGGGACTGGGCCACTTGAGTCCCTCAACACAAACTGCATCAAATCACACTCCCTGTGTGCAAAACACCTGCAGGGGCCAAACCCACCCTGAGGGGCCAAACCCACCCTGAGGACATGAGGTTCACACACAGACACACTCCACCATCCATCAGGAATAAAGTTTCACAATACAACTTTTAGCCCACGCTTTTTGGACTAACAACCTCCAACAGGAACACACACAAAAAGAAGAAGCTAAATGCAGATTCGCCAGCTTCAAGTGCACTTTTCAAAAAAATTGAAATCCGAAGGCGGTCTTTCTTTCCATCGGGAGGCTTTAGCGTATATATCCTCAAGTCTAAACACACTGGGACGCACACAGTGTGAGAGCCCACCCAGGGGACTGAGCTTCTTTCAACATTTTTACATAATGGAGCTCATATTCATTTTTGTTTTGAACTAGAGGGAAGAGTTTGAATAGGAACTGCTAATATTTTAATCCTGCATTCCCATGACAGAGAGATACTTGGTGAACGGGAAAACAAACAAACAAAGATTTGGCTCAAAGAAGTTTTTTTTTTTTTTTTTTTTTTTTTTTACAAAATATGGTAGGTAGGAAAATGTAATGGATGAGAGATGAAAGAGGATGTGAAGGAGGAGATGAAGAGGATATTCATCCCAACCTGTGGGATTGGGGCGTACACTATATAATCAGAGATGATGGAATAGATACCTCATTCTAGGCTCCGCCCCATAGTATGAAATGGTACTCTTCCAATCTCCTAAGTGGGCGTGGTCACGTCTCCCCTTGAAGTGTTGTGCTGACCTATTCACCTTATTCACCACGCCCACTTTTTCTCTCTTCCGCGTTCGACGCAACGTATTTGTTCTTCCGGTTCAGCGCTAGTTGGCGGCCATTTTCAAAATAAAACGTCAGTATGAATGAAGTTTGGCAACATTCAGAATTAAGCTACACTGCGGTCAACTTCAGTGACATGTTCATAACGTTACTGCTGCGAGGAGCCGATGGCTGTACCCGGTCGGCATTTAACGTTCGTTACAAAAGCACGTCGACAGTGTTTTCTCACTGCCAGTAGCCTAGATAGCTAGTCCGACCAGTGTCAGCACAGTCAGCGCTCCCGGTCCTTGCTGCTCCTTAAAGATTTCCAATAGGCGTTATTCTGATAAACTGGTCACATATATGTTACGTTCTCACCTGACAAATATTAAAACTTTAAAACAGTTGGGGTTTTTTTTTTTAGCTTGAAAACTGTTTTTTTTGGCAAGTCTAAATGACTGCGGTAGGCGTAGGCTACTCTACTTCCGTGTTTAAAACCGGAAAGAGGATTACGAAATGACGTCATGCAGAAGCGTCCTTGTATGGGCAAAGAATAAGGTGAATAGCAAGCTGACAGCACAAACACACTGCAAACGGAAGTGGTGCCGCGCGTAAATTCAGCTCGAGCAGCCTGGCCATTCACACCAGAAGAGCTCTGTTTCGCTGCGTGCCGCTCACAACTTGTACTGACTTCATGCCCCGGCTGCTCGCGGCTCGCGTCAGAAACAGTTCAGCCGCGAGCCACCCGCCCCGCGGCCCGTGTGTGACTGGTCGAATCTGTCAACAAGGGCGCCGAAATGAAACTGCCTGCGCGTACAGACGCTTCACCTGGCTTCCATTTTCCCAGTGTGTTTGCGTCGTAACTTGAGCTAGAGATCGTGAGTTCCCAAACTCCACACACACCCACCACACATACAAACACAAAACTGCCCCTTAGAGCTCCATCTAGTTGTAACAAAGATATTTGATTCAAACAATCATTTTTCCAACCACAGATTTAGCTACTACATCAACGAACTTTAGCTTTAGCTTTAGCTAACCGCTCCTCGCCAACGTGAGCTCCTGTTGCCAAATCTCGTGTGAGAGTGTGTTGCTGAGACAGAGTCAGGTCTTGAACAAAGTTAATTTTCTCCTGATCTGTTGACATTTTAGTGTCAGAATGTTCAGAAGATGTGTGGCTTGTGGAAAATGGGCCCGATATTTGCTTTGATGATTAAGGGGCGAAAGAATCAGTCATAATCTGAGATCGCGTTCACTCCTCCCATTGACTCCAAGAGACTCACATGACACGGATACAGGAAGTGACTGGAAGTGGCACTGTCTCTATAATTCATCGTCTCTGATACAGGGCCGGCGCCAGGATGAAATGACTGAGGGGGCGGTTATAACTGGGGAGGGGGCTGATTTTTTTTTTATTTTTTTTATTTTTTTTTATATGTTATTTTTATATCGTAAAACATAGGTTTAATACCCGCTATGCCTATTTCTGGACTTTTTAACCATAATATCCTCTGAAAAGCGCAATAACAACACAAGAAAAACTACTATTAAAAACTTTTTTTTTTCTTTTAAGTGAGGGGGCAGAAAATTTAACTGAGGGGGCAAAGCCCCCTTAAGCTTCTGGCATACTCGTTGCGCCCAGCCAAGCGCATAGGGCGCACGGCGATTATGACGTCATCGCACGGGGCGTGTCGGGGGGCGAGGCCTGAGCGCAGCGCGGCGCGTCCATGGAGATTTTGCGATCAGCGCATTGGATTTTGCTGCCTGTGCCTGTGAGATCTCCGTGGTAGGCTATCAGCGGATATCTGCTGTGATTGAGTCCTCACCGTCGTAAAGTCGCCTTCAAAGCATGATGTTCGATTATAACAAACTAGTTGTGTGGCTTAGCCTTCCCAAATGTTGAGGGTCGTTTTTTAGAATTTAATAGTATAGAATTGGGAACGTTACATTCAATTTCATTCAGACTGCCTGGCACTGATCGCCGCCATTCTGGAGCACTCACTATGTTCTGTTTTGGCCCGCGCAGAGTGCGCGCGCCCTCCGTGGAGCCCCGCCTCCAGCGCGTGCGCGAAGAGTATGCCAGAAGCTTTAGGCCCCCTCGGTGCCAGGCCCGCTCTGATATAAGTCATTCTCTTGTATTGTATGTGAGCGACGACGTGTGCTCTTGTTCTCTCGATGCCTCGATGGCTCGTCCTTCTCTCTGACATGTGCCAATACTCTGACTGACAGCGCATCGATTGTTCCACTTAGAGAAGTTTGTGGGAAGTCTGCAAAAAACACATCACTTGTCTGTGTGTCTTTCTGTGATAAACCGGCGGTTGACTGGAAGTCTGTGAAGATGGTCACATATCGATTTTCACATCGAAGAGTGAATTATTCTCCCACATAGTCGGACATTTGATATGAAGTCATTCTGGTGTCTACGCTCAAAATGCAGACAGGCAGCCAAAATGACATCTCTATCCAGCTGCTGATAGCTGTTTGCTGTGGGCCAGACACAGAGCCATGCACTCTCTTAGATTAGCCGTGTGGGCTACATTGTAATTGACTATAGGGAGATTAAAAAGAAGATATGGCAGTGCATTAGTGATTCCATGTGAAAAGGGTTACATGTAGCATCGTTTATCAGCTCCTCGGCAGACAGCCTGGGAAGGGGCCACCTTACTGATGTTATATTGACAAATAAAAAACATATAAGCACGATATATCATTCACATACTCCTACCATTACTGATCTGATATTGACAAATAAACTAAACATGAGCACATTATATCATTACATACCCCTACCATTACTGATCTTATATTGACAAATAAACAAAACATATAACATAGTTATGATTATAACATATAATCATAACTAATGAAATGAAGGTTGTATCCCAATGGCTCAAAAACAACCACCTAACTCTGAATCTCACTAAGACTGTATCTATGTGTTTCTCCATAAGAAGGAGAGCACAAGACAGTCTCATAATACAAATAGATCGAGAGGAAATAAAAGAGGTCAACGATTTTAAATTCTTAGGTGTCATCTTGGATTCTCAACTCAAATTTGACAAACATGTGAAAAAAATATGCAAAACAGTCAAGATCAATTTGAACTGCTTTAGAATGATAAGACATTACATACCTCTCAAGGCAGCTCAACTGTTCATGCATGCCATGATATTTTCTCACTTATCCTACTGTGTAACTGTATGGGCCCAGGCTTCACAGGCAACTGTCAAACCTGTCACATCACTGTACAAACAGGCACTGAAAATAATGGATCGAAAACAAATGAAATGGCATCACTGTAAAATTCTACACAAGTACAAGCTGCTCAGTTTTGACAGCTTCATTAAGTTTTCATTTGTCAAGTTGATTTTTAAATGTGTGAATAATCTCGTCCCAGCCGTACTTTCACCATATGTCACAAAAATAAACAGCAATAGAATTGCCACATGGGGATCAGCGAATGGCAATTGTAGAGTGGCCCAACGCAAAACTATACCTTCGGTCAGTCATCCTTTTCAGTAAAAGGGATACACATGTGGAATTCCCTACCAACAGAAATAAAAATGCAAACTAATCTGAAAAGCTTTAATGAAAAAGTGAAACACTGGCTGAAGCAAAATCAAACCTGCGACTATTGATCACTGATGTAGTGGTGTAATTCTACTGTAAATCTTGTATGATGTAGTAGCATAATTTTACTGTAAATTTTGTATGATCGTGTCACAATTTTTATGTTTGCACTTTGTTTAGATTATGTTTTTTATTAGAAAAGCCTACCCAGGGACAGGGATTGCAAATTAGCCTTGGCTAGATATCCTATATGCATCGCATATGTTTCATGTTCTTGTAACTTGTTACAATGATTCTTGCATTGTCCCTGACAAATAAACGAATAAATAAATAAATTAAAAAAAGCACGATATATCATTGACATACTCCTACCATTACTGATCTGATATTGACAAATAAACTAAACATAAGCACAATATATCATTACATACCCCTACCATTACTGATCTTATATTGACAAATAAACAAAACATATAAGCACGATATATCATTGACATACTCCTACCATTACTGATCTTATATTGACAAATAAATAAACATAAGCACGATATATCATTACATACTCCTACCATTACTGATCTTATATTGACAAATACACAAAACATAAACACGATATATCATTACATACTCCTACCATTACTGATCTGATATTGACAAATACACAAAACATATAAACACGATATATCATTGACATACTCCTACCATTACTGATCTTATATTGACAAATAAACAAACATAAGCACGATATATCATTGACATACTCCTACCATTACTGATCTTATATTGAAAAATAAACAAAACATAAACATGATATATCATTACATATTCTACCATTACTGATCTTATATTGACAAGTAAAAAAACATAAACACGATATATCAGGCACTTTTCAGCTTAAATTACACCAAAAAAGAGAGACATGTGGGTGTTACAGTCAGAAACAGCCTGGTGACTGCAAGTTTGCCGGCCTGAATCCTAATAGCCTACTGCCTCGGAAAATCAGAGCGAGGAATTTTTTTATCGAGTACGGTGGCTCAGTGGTAGAGCTGTCGCCTCGCAGTCAGAAGGTCCTGAGTTCGATTCTCGCCTGGGACACTGTGGGCGCTGTGGTTGTGTTCCCCCCCATATCTTCAGTGCCTACTGCCCAGTTGGGGTATCTCGTCGTAAGGGCCTTTCTGTCTGTGTGGAGTTTGCATGTTCTCCCCGTGCTCCCCCAGGGGGGTTCCTCCGTATATAACCCCCCCGCCCCCCCCCCCCATTAAAAACATGCAGAAGATCAGATCGTCATCGTCATCCGACCAGTGACGACAACATCCGAAGTTGGTCCCCGGGCGCTGTACAAGAAAGCGACCACTGCTCCTGGCCTGCCCCCCGGAGGAAAGGACAAAGCCAGGATGGGTTAAATGCAGAGGACAAATTTCACCGGCCACCGTCAGCATGTGTGTGTTTGTGGCCGTCCGTGCATGTGTTGATGTGTAACCGTGTGACAATAAAGACGGGCTTGTCCGTCTGAAATCGTGTTTTTTTTTTTAGAGTAACACTCTCCCCTCCCTCGCCACTACTGTCAAGATGCCCTTCAGCAAGGCACTTCAAGCAAAAACCCTCACACTGTTAGATATCAGTCTGTGAAGTTCACTGCATTCCAGGAGGAGTTATCTAGTGATGAAGTGATGACGTGCTTACCCACTTCACCTCAACCGACCTCGCCTATACTTCGGTTGATGGTTTCCTACATTTCCCAGAATGCCTTCTCCCAGAATTGTCCAATGCATTCTACTGTACATTAAATTAATTCAACCGTTTGTTTTACTTATTGGGCAAGTATATTCACATTTATCATGGGCTTAGAAAAGTCTGTAGAAAAAGTAGAAAAAAGTGAATACTGGAGCAGCAGTTTACACGCACAAATGCAAATCTTTCAGTCACCCACACAGCAGCCGTAGTATATCCATACGTGGTGCTATTACTTGCAGCACCACGCACATCATATATATATCTCACCCGTTGTACTTGCACCCTTGCTTATGTGGGTAAGACCTCTCGCCCCTTATGCACCAGGGTGAGCGAACACACAAGTACGAATTATTAAAAAATAAAGGCTATTTCTACCCACAAAGGCAAAGCTGTGTTAAAATAATGAAGGGTGCGTTTTTGCTTTAAGCGCAGTGATGCTCAGTGGCCCACAGCAGGAGGCTGTGGCTGCACTGGCTCGCTCCCGGGTGTCAATGTGCGGCCTGGGAAGCTGAAAAACAGCGTGCATGCTGGGAAAATCTCCTCTGGACGAGAGAGGTCAAACACATCTCAGGGCAGAGCAGAGGAGTGTGAGAGCGTATGCGAGTGTTTGCTTCATACACTATCTATTTTCTAAATCGAGGTTATGAGTGAATGGGGGCTAAAGTAGCCTGACATCGCCAGAGCAATTCACAAGTGCTCCAACATGAGCTGGCAGGGTGGTCAGGTTCCAGGCAGGGCTAAAGGTCAAAGGTGAACCTGTTGGAAGCAGGCCTTATGGAAAAGTGGAGAGAAAGAACGTGTGCGTCCCAAGATGTTAAGTCTGTTATCGACAGTCTTCTATGAGAATCTCCCCGCTGATAAACAGCTCTTTTCTGTCTCTCTTCCCAACAAACACAGGTGCAGTCGGCAGAACCGTTCTATTCGAATTTGTTTCTTGTCTCAATTGTTCATCGCCAATGTTCCCCTCTCTAAGCAGTCCTGGTAGTGGCTCCACCCGCTCTGCCAATCTGGGGGGAGAGTGTAGACGCTCACCTGCTTCCTCTGATACATGTGCAGTTATAACAGCCGCTTCTTTTCACCTGACAGCGAGGAATTTCACTGGAAGGACGTAGTGCGTGCGGAGGAACACGCTATACCCCGGTTTCTCTCCCCCCAAACAGGCGCCCCGACCGACCAGAGGAGGCGCTAGTGCAGCGGCCGGGACACACACAGGCTACTCTTGTTTGGCTTCCCAGTCCCACCCGCAGACACAGCCAATCGTGTCTGTAGGTACGGCCGACAAGGCCGGTGGTGTCGACAGACCTATTCAACTGAAAAGCCATTTTGACATTCCAGAAATAATAATGGGACGTACAGCCAAATGGATGGCTTGCTTTTGGCTGATGTGTGCACAACAATCGGAAAGTGCTCTGTAGTTCACAGCTTCACTCACAATTGCAGCTCAAGCTGGTTTCCAAGAAGCAACTCCCAAAGAAACGTAGTGTTGCTGACTGTCACCGAGCGATATGTGTGTCTTTGTGAAAGGTCGTGTTGGTTGTTTTGTAAGCAGAGGGCTTTGACAGCACCTGGCTCTGTCCTCTCCCCGCCTCCCTTTCTATTCTGTTACAGCGAACACAAATGAAAGCCATTCATTTGTAATGTTTGACACTTACAATACTGTACGTGACAGCTTCACTTAGAGACTTTACATTCAACCATTTACATAACCCGTTCACCGGCTTTATGCACATTTTGCATCCTTGCAAATCATTAGTTCAGTGTCGCTTATTTGTGGCAACAGAAATCCTTCTATCCTGACAGCCAGGATTTCTCAAGTGCTACAAATGAGAAAGAAACGATCAATGCTCTCGGCATAATGCTCAGCATCATCCTGCTGCTCAACATCATCCTGCTGCTCAACATCATCCTGCTGCTCAACATCATCCTGCTGCTCAGCATCATCCTGCTGCTCAACATCATCCTGCTGCTGCTCAACATCATCCTGCTGCTCAACATCATCCTGCTGCTCAACATCATCCTGCTGCTCAACATCATCCTGCTGCTCAACATCATCCTGCTGCTCAACATCATCCTGATGCTCATCATCATCCTGCTGCTCAACATCATCCTGCTGCTCAACATCATCCTGCTGCTCAACATCATCCTGCTGCTCAGCATCATCCTGCTGCTCAACATCATCCTGCTGCTCATCATCATCCTGCTGCTCATCATCATCCTGCTGCTCAACATCATCCTGCTGCTCAACATCATCCTGCTGCTCAACATCATCCTGCTGCTCATCATCATCCTGCTGCTCATCATCATCCTGCTGCTCAACATCATCCTGCTGCTCAACATCATCCTGATGCTCATCATCATCCTGCTGCTCAACATCATCCTGCTGCTCAACATCATCCTGATGCTCAGCATCATCCTGATGCTCAGCATCATCCTGCTGCTCAGCATGATCCTGCTGCTCAACATCATCCTGCTGCTCAACATCATCCTGCTGCTCAACATCATCCTGCTGCTCAACATCATCCTGATGCTCAACATCATCCTGCTGCTCAACATCATCCTGCTGCTCAACATCATCCTGATGCTCATCATCATCCTGCTGCTCAACATCATCCTGATGCTCAACATCATCCTGCTGCTCAACATCATCATGCTGCTCATCATCATCCTGCTGCTCAACATCATCCTGCTGCTCAACATCATCCTGATGCTCAACATCATCCTGCTGCTCAACATCATCCTGCTGCTCATCATCATCCTGCTGCTCATCATCATCCTGCTGCTCAACATCATCCTGATGCTCAACATCATCCTGCTGCTCAACATCATCCTGATGCTCAACATCATCCTTCTCCCGCGCAGCGGGCGAGTCTAGGAATGGAGCGCTGCCTAGTAATAGTCATAGTCATAGTTGTAGAATAATAATAGTATAATAGTCATAGTCATAGTAGAGTATACAGTAAGTCTAACTGCCTCTACATTGTCCAGCTCAGGCGTTTAGTATTAATCCTCCTATAGACCGGTGGTGAAGGACCTGATCGAGTGGTGCACCCACAACAATCTTGACATAAAGGTCGCCAAGACTAAAGAAATCAATGTTGATTTCAGGTCAAATGGATGTGTGCACACTCCCGTTCACAGCAACGGTGTGGATGTAGATGTGATGTAGATGTAGGACCAAATGTCTAGAGACCTCAGATGGTCTCTAACTCACTTCTGTTGTCAAAAAGGCACAACAGCCTCTTTATTTAGAAGGCTGGTGAATCCACCAAGAAGACACTAATGAACTTCTACAGAGCCACTGTTGAGAGCCACCTCACAGGATGTAGAAGCTGCTCTGTGGAGGAGCGTACATTACTTGACAGGGTTGTGAGAACAACACAGAAGATTATTGGAGCAGATTTGTCTTCTGTGAGAGATATCTATGCTCAAAGGTGCCGTGGCCCGTGACAGGGCCCAGAAAAGCATCAGGTGACCCTGTCTAGGCAATATGGCCTAGAAGGGCAGAGGGGTCGGACTCGCACAAGTAGATTAGTAAACCATTTCTACCCGGAGGCGGTCCGGTTCTGAAGTGAATAGCACTACTGCACCTTAAGTGATATTGCACTTTATACGTCGCACTTTTATTCAACCTTTGCACTGTGCCGACAATGCCGATTGTATCAACGTCTTGTTTTGAGGTGTTTCTTATGTGTTCCTGTCCTTTTTGATAGGATGTTGAGGTGAGGGGTTGTGACCAAGACATTCCCATTTGCATTTTGAATGTAATGGTGAATAAACTTGAAACTACCTAGAGGCCAACGCTTCCTTCCACCTCCTCGGTCGGGCCGCTGTTTCCAAACGTGTATCAATATGGATTTAGGAGGTGTCCCTGAAGCAAGGTCCTCAGCTAATGAAATCTGTAATCACTCTGTACTGTAAAAACAGGCAGTTTAAATGAGAGCCAGCAGAGTGTTATTTAATAAAGACAGCTAATTGGGTCAGAGCTCTTTATCCTCGTAAAAACACTGAGGGCTACTGCAGACCAGCCAAGCCAGAGATGAAAGTGAAAGTGTTAAACAGTGGAGAGAGAGAGAGAGAGAGAGAGAGAGGGGGGGAGAGAGGTAGAGAGAGAGGCAGAGAGAGAGAGAGAGAGAGAGGGGGAGAGACAGAGAGAGAGAGAGAGAGAGAGAGATAGGGAGAGAGAGAGAGAGAGAGAGAGAGAGAAAGAGAGGGAGAGAAAGAGAGAGGGAGAGAGAGAGGGAGAGAGAGGGAGAGAGAGAGAGAGAGAGAGAGAGGGGGAGAGAGAGAGAGAGAGAGAGAGAGAGAGAGAGAGAGATAATAACTCATCACTCTATATTTTGTTTACTAGAACGTAGGTTTGCTTTGCCAATTAGTAAAGACACTTTGCATTTAATTGGATTGAGAGAGGGGGGGTAAGGAGAACAGCACGATAGTGTTGTCAAGGTAACATCAAACAGGTGTTTTAGTTTGTCTTCAGGGTTTTGATAGATGGAGGTTGTGGGATTCAGCAGGGCTGAGAGTGAATTCTAATGGAGGACGGAGCTACCCCAAAAGTCCATGGACTCCAATCTGTCTTTCATCTCAAGAGGAGGGATCATTCTGCCCTCTAGTGGGGAATGTAACGGGCTACATTTAAGTGCATCCAATCATCCCTGTCACACCCAACATCATTAAATCTGACAAATATGTATGATTTTTTTATTTTATTTATGGGGTGGGGTGGGAGGGGACCATGTGTTTCATGTATTTTTATTGTGTGTAGGCTATCTTTTATGTTATATGCTTGAGGCTGTTCTGTTATGAGATGCACACCGAGAATCTTCTAATAGCTAAGTTGATATGGCAATAAAATATTGAATCTTATCAAGAATCGACCTATTCTTACACGTATTTACCAGACTGGCACCCATCACCCTTAGTAACAAACCAATAATAATAATTGTGACTTCTCCTTTTTTACTTTTATTTTAGTTGCTTTTACTGAAAAAGGGCAATGTTTTTCCAGCCGTGCTTCAAACTCATACCATTATAAACATGATGGGAAATGTCCTTTATGATCTATACATTATCCTTGTGAACGATGAGCTTTTCTTGGGCAGGCAGATCACTTGGTTATCAATCTACAGTAAACTATTGACTCTATAGTCTATGAGTCAATACTTTGCAACCAGGTACCATCGAGACTAGTCTCTCAAGACCAGGGGTGCCCAAATTCTTTCCCATGAAGGGCCAAAACTCAATCTGGGTGGAGGGCCGAGGGCCAAAAATAAACGTTGTGGAATTACATTAAAATGTATTGTGTTTTATAGAAAATTAACATTCTAAATCTAAAATAACATTTCAATATAATAATCTACTTTTTATCTGTTTGGTAAATTGTAATAATTTGCAATTGGTTATATATATTTAAAAAAACATCTGCATTTGTGGGGAGCTTAAACATTAAATCAGTAAACACCCAGTTAAAAACAGTTGTATTTTCCACCTTTGTAATCAAGAGAGAAATTTGACTTAATTCACAACTTGAAAAATCCTCAAGGTACTTTGAAAATCAGCTTTTTTGTCCATCTTTTGTAAACAATTTGCCATGACAATTTGCAGGGATGCAATCTCAGGAGTGAACACAGTATCCGCAGCCACATTCAGACACTGTTTCACAAAGTCACCACATGAAAAAGGGAAGGGGGGGATAAAATAAATAAATTAAAAAATAAAAATCCCAAATCCGTGGCGGGCCAAAACAAACAGAGCGCGGGCCAAACTTGGCAGACGTGTTGGCTCATGCAATCCAGAGCCGTCTGTGTGTATTCTAACCAAACACAACAGAAGGTTTCATCTGTGTTAATGTGTTGGGTTGGAAATGGAAATCTGCGTATGGCATTGCATTGTGTTAATCGCTGCTGTAGTGTTGGGTTGAATGAAAACTGGTGTGCTCTTCAGTCACAAAAGGCACATGATTGAGAGCAACTGTAGATGCTATATAGGTATTTTTGTCATTGCTTGTCTTTTCAATATGACTCTCTACTGCGCTCAAGTGGGCAGTTTCGGTAGCATATCTAAAGTAGTAAATTTACAGTAATAATCAGATTTTACAGGCTACATGGCTGCCAAATAAACAAGAGGGCTATCCCAGAATAAAAAACGACGTGGATTATTCCTATACAGAGGGAAACGTGAGCTGGCTAGCTTTCAAAGTGATCCAAAGACTTTATACCTTTGGTTTTTAATCTGTAACGTATACGATTAGTAAATGCTATAACATGATTATCCAGTATTCAAATTTAATTTGAAAGATGTTGCACATTGTTAAACACTACATCCAGATGATTCTACAAAACAATTTTATTTTACTCTCCTTGCGCTCTTTTGTGGAAACTGTTTTTTGACAATGCTGGTGCATGAGTAAACTGTAAAAGTGGTGTTGTTGACAGAGTGGAATTGCCACAGGGAAGTTTATGGGTGTGTCTAGGTGGTTCCCAAATTATCTTCCCAGCACATCTCAACAATGGCGAAGTCAACAGACTGACCCAGACCTCTGATGACCCATCATGAGCCTCTCTGCAGACTGGCTGATGTGCTGCAGTTTGCCCTTGGCCTGCCCTGCACAGATGTAAACTTGGGAGTTGTGGATGACCGTAGAACTGGACAATCATAGCCAATGTTTCTTCAACTGCTACATGAAGACAGAGTTCCTATATACGCAAGTCTGGAAAAGTATTACAATTTTATTTGGTCATTTTGGGTATTTGAGAAGATGTCTGGAAAAGTATGGAAAATGTGATGGTTCAGGTCCGATACTAAAATAATTCTAGCTTTTATGCTGTTGTACATTTGAGTCCACAGTTTTTGTTGCTCAAAATCAACCAAATCAAGAACATAGGGTTTGCCTTGAAAAATCAAGTTTTTTTTTATGGAAACCTACCAATCATCCACATATTCTGTTATCAGTCGCTATGAAGAACAATAATCTTCATCTAGCAACAACCTTGAGTTAAAATGGGGTCGCCTGTTTCTTTTGTTTGTTTTTACACCACACACAATTTAAAACTACCAAAGAGGATTAGAACCACCTGTGATTTTCTTTTTCTTTTTTTTGGTTCTGAGTTTAAGTCAGGATTCTGAGAATAAAGTAACAATTCTGAAAATAAAGTTAGAATTCTGAGTTTAATGTCATAATTCTGAAAACAAAAACAAAACAAAATCAAAAAAGAAATGAGAATTCTGAGGGGGGGGGGGGGGTCCTCTACTCTGCAGGATACAGAAAATACATTTTCTTAGATCTCATCCCACTTTTATCCAATCAGGAAAGAGGATTCCACAAATGTCTTTTCTGTTTACTGCAGAGTGGAGGAACTGGGAGACCCACGTTACTGACCCAACAACATCAGTGATGGCTGTCAGAATGTAGAGCTATTTAACACTTATTTTAACAACAACAAAAATCACTTACAGCACCTTTCAAGTCTCAATTCTGAGTTTAGTCTGAGAATTTTGAGGGGGAAAAGGTAGAATTCAGAGATTAAGATCAGAATTCTCAGATTCAAGTCAGAAATCTGAGAAAGAAGTCAGCATTCACATTTTAATGTCAGAATTCTGAGAAAAAAAATCAGAATTCTGAGAAGTCAGCATACTGTTACATGTGACACTGATGATGTCACTGATGATAATAACCGATGTACCGGAATTTGAATGTCTGGGGTCCCTAGATTTTTGTGTCGTCAAAGTGGGGTCACAAGCCAAAAAAGGTTGGGAACCCCGGCTGTAATACCAAATGTTGACATTTGGTATTACAGTAGAGCAGGTGGGTACTGACATCTTCTACAGAGATTTGACCTGCACTGCAGCTTCTTGGAGCTTTAAGCAGCAGCCTCATGCCGTCGTTATAGGCCCCTGAGTCTCCGGATGCTGCCTTTTGTGTAGTAGGCTACCGCAACAAGTGGGCAGTATAGAGCGGGGTACAGAAAGCTTTGAAAAATATATCTTCACAGCTACGGAACAAAAATGTAATGTACGATGCAACATGTTCGCTTATTCGTATTTCGTAGCTACATCTTTCGACATCTACATGTCCCTATATCATCAGATAGGTCGGTTATGTAATGGCCTAAATATTTGCCTATATCTTTTTAGGATGCAGAAAAGAATGTCCAGAAAACGGCTTTCAACAAAATTAATATTTATTTGCAGCAAGCAATCATTAAACAAAGTTCTCCACTCCAGCTGAGACTGCAAGCTGGGCAGATGGGAGAAGATCACCACCTGCTCTGACCTGCAGGGGTTCTGGGACATGGTTTACTACCAGGTGGAGGATGTCAACAAGACGTTTGAGTTAATGCTAAAAGTAATATATTACATAATAATATGTTACTTTTGTAATGAGTTACCCCCCAACACTGTTTAAAACCAAACTGATTATCAGAAGTCAGGATCTACTGTTCCAGCCTATTTAATAGAGTTTTCTCCAGCACTTTGGATAGAATGCTGAACTGTTTACAGTTGACCAACTTTGTCAACTCAACAAGATAACTAGTCTGGGCACCTTCCACCCCGCTTTTTGTCATGGGGCGTAAACCACGGAACCAGAATGAACACCGGAAGGCAGTGCGCCAAAAAACATCTGTGTTGCTGTTAGCTTGATGTCTCTTCCCTCGATTAATTGTCTGATGCAAAGCTTCTGTATTGGCTTAAAAGATGTGAGATTGTGAATCCGCAATGTTTCTAAAAGAACTTCGGTACGTCCATCTTTTGTTTTGTTGTTTGCCGTTCTGATACTTGGGTCAAATTGTCAAGTTAACGTGAAAGTTGACGAGCTAGAAACGCTGCCATCCGGTCTAGGGCGGGCTCTAGGCCGGAACCAGTAGGGTGACAAAATCAATTGTGGGCGGGAGCCAGGCTCTTTCTCGCCGAGAAGAGCCTGGTGACGCGAGGTTACAAGATAACCGAATTATTTTCCTGCACTGTCTGCAGATTAGTTAAATTGTATGTCAATCAACTAGAGGAGGCGGCCACTATTGTTTGATAGCACCTCTCATTGGGCAATATGTGTTATGGGAAACGCCTTAAAAACATTGTCTTCTTTGTGATTCGTCAAGAGGGACATGGCAACAAATGACGTGATCAATGCAAATTGTGACTTATCTGCCCCCATAAGCAGCCAGCCCTTTCAGCCCTGCCTTCACTAGCTAGCTAGCGCAAAACAAGCAAGTCAAGGAGGGGGTTAGTGTATGTGTGTTCATCTCACTGCTTGTAGATCTCCTCCTGATATCCGTCGCAAAACTCCTTTTTCTTTTACAAATGTTTTATTTCTTTATTTGTAGCCGCCACACAATAATACAAAGCTGAAGTTGCTTTAGTAAAGGTAAGGCATTTGTTTCCTTACAAACTTGCACCGGTTTATCCAAAATGGCTGCTACTACTAGCCAGCTGTTAGCTTAGAAACAAGCATCTAGCATTAGCTTCAGATAGCTTACGCTAACGATAGCATTACGTTATTTTTTGGCCTGCCGACAGTTTATCTGATTCAGATTCGAGCAGGAAAAATAATCTAAATAACGTAATCTACGCCAACATTGTAGTGAAATGTGATAACTGCGTTGTCTGATATGCTGCACACAATTTGCCGAGTGTTAAGGCAGGCCTAGATCAAGCCAAAAAAGCCACAGTGAACCCAGGGCCAGGGCTTAACCACGATGGGACGCTAAATTAGCTCTGCCGGCTAAACGTTACACCATGCTTCTGTCTGTGTGCCCCATTTCACTTAGTTTTAACAACTAAACAGCACCACTCTGTAACGTTATTGGCATAAGGTTACACGAATGTTCTGATGAGATGACTCAACCCCAACCGTTTAGGTTAAATGCCATATACAGTTACATTATGAGAACAAATTGTACGCAAACGTGGGGAATTGTTGTGACGTAGCCATGGCTAATTAGCTAGCGTTAGTGTAGCTAACTGTAGCTGACCCATCTTTGCTTTGTTGTAACGTTAGTTGAGCAAAGACAAATCACAGATTCTACTTTGTGGTAAATGTGGCTTCGGATTCAACTGGTGGTAAACATGACATAAAGCAACATGCTGCTTATACACAGGTAGTGTGCATTAAGTGTATAATATTATGCCTTAGTCACGATGTTGCTTTGATGTTTTTCTTTGTGATGTAACCTTATAACAAAGACGTGGCTAGTTAACCTGAGCTGGACAACAAGCTAACTAGGCTAGCTAACGTTTCCGTTAGATAACGTTATAACAGTCGAGATAGTCAATTCCAAACGGTATTGTTGATGATCAAATAACAAAACTTGGCCCCTGGAGGTCGGTATGTGTTTGTGACTTTCCACTTTAACCCCATCATTACGTTTCTCTCCCCACAGCAACGTTTTCCCCACCCCTCCCTATCATTCCTATTCTTTTGAACACTCTTCATTGTCAAGCCGCCAAAGTGGAGAGTGTGATTGCAGAAGGGGGTGCTTCTCGTTTCAGGTATGTAGCAAAGTTGCTAGAGGAAGTATCAAGATGGCCATGTGTTTTCCATGGTTAGGCCGATGTGTTTTCCATGGTTAGGCCGAACTTCCGGCCTTTAGAACAAAGCAGGATGTGAAGGCTCATAATGGCTGTCAATCACTGGCTTTGTGAAACCTTTACAATGGGGGTGGGGTACATATAATCGCTCTTGGGAATGTTTTGATCCTGTTTGTACTTTGTAGTTTAGAGGTGCTAACAGCACACACACCCACTTCATGTAATGCAGAGTCACTGTTATGTTGCCATTTGTTGCTGTGCCCCTCTCATGCCTTTGGTATCAACGGTTGGTTTTTCCAATGAAATATCATACCTATAATTATATTCTCGTAGGTCTGCGGTTGTTTTAATTTTCACAATTCCAGTGGCCAAACTGGACCTTCCTGCATAACCAACCAATTAAATCCAAGCCATCTGCCTATAAGACCGCGTTCATGACAACTCTCAGACCGCCATAAAAAATGGGTTCCAACTTCCAACCTGTAAAAAGTGAATTGAACGGTCGTCCAGGTCGGGAATTACAGATCGGAAATTCAGGTATCATTCAGAGCTCTGCTTATTCCGAGTTAACATCGTAGCCACATCAAAATGGTGACTTGTATCGTTAATGGTAATCGCAGAATTATTATAAAGATGTTTGTTGACGTTTTACAGGGATGCAAACTAGTCACCTTTTAGATCCTAAAATAGGACACTTAATTGAATGCTTTTGAGTGGTTTTGTGTCTGCCTTGGTATCTGTCACCTTTTTCACCGTGATGAGTTTGCATTAGGGCTGTCAATCTCCCTCTATAATCAAATTCGAATTTCAGTGCTTTATACATTTTAATATTCGAATTATATTCGAATATTTTAATTAATTTTTAATTGAATTAAAAAAAAAAAAAAAAAAAAAAATTGGTCTGAGTGAATTGTTGTCTTCTCTTATGTTATGTTCTGATTCTAAATATAGCTGAATCTTTGGGTTTGACCTAGTAAAACTTTTTCTAAGCATTTTACCAAATGTAGATGGAAAAGTGAATGGTGGATGAATATTCAAAATAATATTAGGCTTATCACAAATAGTCCAGCAATGATGTTTATTTAAGAAAACATGTTCCTTGTACAATGTACATACATTCATTGCATTAGAAAATAGGTCAGATAACCAGAGCTTAGTTAATATTCATCAGTGATGTATTGGTGCTGTCTGAAATGCTATAATAAGATAATTGATAATAAAAAAAGACACAGCTTTTGTTTGAGCTCCTTATCAATAAACAAATAAGTAAACTTTGCCAAAACAACAATGAGCCATGAACAAAAAAAAAACAGTCACGTATTGCACTTAAGAGCTACATGTTTACATTCAGTATAGCAGCTTCAACAGTCAACTTCAGTTAACAATGAATGAACATACATTTTAAGAGCTACAGGTAGGTTTACATCAGTATAGCAGCTTCAACAGTCAACTTCAGTTAACACTCATTTCTTCAAGTATGTTGTCAGAACTTGTCACTGTTCTAGTGTTCTAAAAAAAAAAAAAAAAAAAATAATAAAATAAAAAATAAAAAAATAAAATATTCGTTTTTTATAAAAATTAATAATCGAATTTCGTTCATAATTATTAAATTCGAATAATATTCGAATATCAAAATTCGTTTCAACAGCCCTAGTTTGCATCCCTGGTTTTAACATGGGAGGCCCACAGTCTCAGACTTTGAGAACCCCTGTCCTAGATGGCCATTTGGTTACACAGCAGCAACAAACTTGAGAGGCATTACACAACAGTTGAAAGAATGCTGTAGTGCAGTTGCTGTTTGCGAACCACGATGACGTGACAAGCCTGCACACGCGCAGGTTGTTATCAACGCGACGGACTGTGTCAGTAGGCCAGTTATGCACACACAGCCTCAGGCCGTGTGTGCCAATCAGCTGTGCTTGTGTCCTGCTGCGGTTGGACCGGGAGAGGCGGGTGGAAGAAGGAGGAAGCATGGGGTAGTTCATAGCTGGTGGAGCTAGGAAGCTAGAGAGGCTAGCTAGGGAGGGTATCTGATTGAGGCGAGATGGGAATACCTTGGTGCGCTAGTCGGAACAGTTTGCATGGGCGCCTGCCTGGCCAATCGTGGCGCTTGCATGCTGCATAGGACGTGTTCTGCCCACAAGTTCCGGTGCGATCCATAGTAACGCACACATGCTTTGCTGACGTCGGGTCTATAATTGGTCTATAGAAAGTCTTCAGCTGTGTTTTGATTCAGTGCGCCGTGTAATGACTATTTCTTTGAATCAAAGGAGACACAGGGTGTGTTCATGATGTGATCTTCTAGAGAGCTGATCTGTGGGCTGCTGATCACTGATGTCATCATGGAAAACAAAGAAGCCCGGCCTTATGCACTTGTTCTCCAGCGTGATTTGATACAGTTGAAATCACACAATAGTTGTACAAAGAAAGGTTTGAGGTGGTTCCTCCTTCACTGAAGGTGCAAGAGTGAATATGAACCTAAATTGGATGATTGAGTGCAGATGTAGGCCTAATTAATTGTTCACGCTTCGACTAATTTAATGAGACCATTTCATATCTGTATGGCTGAATCTCTGCCTTTTCCCCAGATTGGCATGGCAGTAACTATGGTAACAGATTGGCATGGCAGTAACTATGGTAACAGATTGGCATGGCAGTAACTATGGTAACAGATTGGCATGGCAGTAACTATGGTAACAGATTGGCATGGCAGTAACTATGGTAACAGATTGGCATGGCAGTAACTATGGTAGCAGATTGGCATGGCAGTAACTATTAGGGCTGTGGCGATTCACTTATCTCCCGATTCGATACTATCCCGATTCTTGGGTGCCGATTCGATTTATATTGCGATTCTTAAAGGTCCCAATTCGTGCAGCTGTAACCTCTTAAAAACGTGTGTCTCTGGTCCATAAAACATGATTCTGGATTAATCTGTCGAAAATATAGCAAACCCGTTTGTTGTGACGGAGTTCTCACTCCCTCTTCTGGTTGCTTCCCAAGAACGGCTTGTTTCTATAATATATTCAGAACTAACAGTTCCCATTGGCCGCTGAGGGAGAGCCCGCCCCAGGCTCCCAGCGGCCAATCAGATTAGCGTCTGTGGACCAGCACGCTAGGTTGCGAGTTATCGTTAACTAAACGGTACTACGCTAAAGAGGACATCTCAAAATGCCTAGACTTACCGAATGCACCTCTGCAGTTGCTGAATCACGTACAGTTGGCGTCGCTCCAGCTAGAAGTGTTAATTTTGTGGCTATAGACTAAATGGTGCAGGTAGCTTGTGTGAGAGAGACCCGCGCAGTATGCAGGAGGAAGCTAGTGACGTCCCGATTCCCCCAGATTCCCCTCTGGGCAAACGAAGCGTTTGGGGGTGTGGCTTGGAGGAGACTGCAGAGGGACGCTGGATAGGGACAAATCCAACTGTGGCAGTTCTGAGCGTGTGACCACTCATTACAGGGAGGGCTGACAGCAGTATATATGCATTTACAAGTAAAAACAGCTTTTGCACGGAATGGGACCTTTAAGTATTGCGATTCTACGATTATTGCGATTCAATATTACGATTTATTGCGATTTTTGTTTATTTTTTTCTTTTCTTTTTTCAGTTTGTTTGCTTTTTTTTTACACTAGATTACTAGAACATGGGAAAAGTTGAATCATACACTAGAGACTGTATATTATATCATGAGTAGGGCTGGGCGATATAGTTAAAAACAGGGGCGGACTGGGATCATAATTCAGGCCGGGCATTAGATACCAAGCAGGCCAGGCCGATGTGGGCCGACGCGCGTGAAATTTGGGCCGTTTGAAGCCAGATTTGGGCCGTTTGAAGTCCAATTTTACAATGAGATGCACCCACTTTAACCCTGAAGTGTAATTATTACTTCAGACTAACTAATAAAGTAATAAAACCACTAGTAAACCAGTAGGCGGCGTCTGGCCTGCTGTTCAGTGAGTGGCCTGACTGCAAGCACCCAATTTTTTTTTTTTTTTTTTTTTTCGATTATCGATTCTGGAATAAAAGATCGATTAAAAAAATCGTGACATTAAAAATCGCGATACTTAGGTGAATCAATTTTTCCCCCCACCCCTAGTAACTATGGTAACAGATTGGCATGGCAGTAACTATCGGAACGTTTGGAAGTGGCGATGAATAGACACCCGTCTGTTGGAACGTATCTGTGAACGTACATGATGTGCTGGAGCAAAAGTAGCACGCCTTAGCAGGTTGTCTGGGAGGTGAAGGTGCTGCTTTGTTTCTGTGGGCTGTAATGTAGGAGAAGTATCTTGCGCAGTGTTCCATGTACTGAGTGTTCCACTCGTTGTGTTGGCTCTGCAGTGCTTCTTCGGGGGGAGGAGGTGGTCGGGGTGCACCTCAGCACTATCCCAAGACTGTCGGCAACAGGTACGTCACCAAGTGGTTTTGTAGAGAACACTTTAAGGTTAGTTGCAGTTAGGGCGGGGTCGACCGATTTGCTCTTTCAATGGCTGATGCCAACATTCAGAGAGCAGGGCGGCCAATGGCAACATCTCAATGAGGCCATTTACACCTGGCGCTAACGAGCTGAACCCAAGAATGACTTTTCTTTTCTTTTAGTTCAAATACCTGGGTATGCAGTGCACCTATTTAATAATGTATGCAAAACAAATCACAACAATCTAATTTCTTTAGTTTTTCACACTTTTTTTCCCATCAAAAGTTCATTTTTCAAGATTTCATTGATAACAGTAATTTAAATTTACAGTTTGCTGACGTCACCCAGTGCTATCAAATTTCTAACCCATTTCAACCAATCATATCACGACATGCAGCTGTCAATCAAATCTTCATTTCTGGATAATTTTCTCTTCCAAATGAAGTCGAAAATGGCGCCTAGTGCCTGTCATCTGGCAGAATTCCTATCCCATAAACTAACTACTAACTTGGCCAATTGTTAGAAACATGCATAAAAAACAAAACTAGAATCTCTAAGAATGCAAAGAAATGTAACTGGCTCGTTTAAAACGCGCATTCCAGGGATATCGTATCGCTATAGCAGCGATAATGGCGCGCGCATCCGAGAGCTTGGTTGTCGGGGGTCGCACTTTCGGAGATACCAGGCCGACGTGCTGCACTCTCCGCTCGGCAATGCGAAGGCAGCTGGCTGCCTGCGCGTCGCTGAGCTCCACTCAGCCACTCAGCTTCCCATCAAAAGGCTCTTCCCGAGGGGAGCGCCACAACACACTGAATCCCACTCGATTTGGAGGCGGAACACGCCAGGATTGGCCAAAGCCCAATCCAGTCCCCAGAATTGTCAAATAAAATCATCGACATGATACTATGACCCGCCTCTCAACCTGTCATCTTAGACAAACTATGTTTTCAGTCTGAAACGGACTCATTATGCACGTGGCGAACAGGTTCAGTTCGACTTTAACATGTGGTTTCTGCAATCAGATTGTATTTTATCACTTCAGCCTGATTCCATTTGCACCTGGCGTTAACATGCATTTTCTGCAATCTGATTGCAATCAGATTGCAGAAATGGTTGTCCTCTCAATCCGCATAAAGTTGGTGTATCCAGATTGAGAGGACATATTGCATTTACACTTGTGTTCAATGTGTACACAATGCATCCCTGACCACTAGGGCTGCCCCGGCGAGTCGACGTAATCGATGATGTCGACTACGTAATTACGTCGACGCACGCTACGTGCCTCGACGCGTCACAATCGTCACAAAACAAAAATAGTGTGGCTAATGTTAGCGGCTAACTGTTACTTGTCGTTACTTTACATGACAGTAAAATGCCACTGAATGACCAAATTGATTTAACTTTTAACCATTTCGATTTCCACTTTCTATACGGAGCCCCAGCATTGGTTAGTTGTTAACGTCGTTACTATATTTATAACGTTATAACGTACTCCGGTTTGCGGTTTATAATTGAGGGCTGAATACAGCCGTGCTGTCACTCTGGCTGTATGACCCGAGTTATAAACTGGAAACCGGAGTACGTTATAAACGTTATAAATATAGTCACGAATGAGATGGTTAAATAAAATACTGGTTATTTATTTGTTTCGGGTAAATTTATTGTTATATAATAAAAAAATAATCGTTAGATTAATCGACTAATCGAAAAAATAACCGCCAGATTAATCGATAAGAAAATAATCGTTTGGGACAGCCCTACTGACCACCTCCGGAGGTGGTTTGGCCGATCAGATTGCAATCCTTCTTCAATGCGTTTTGGGGGTGTTTACACCTGTTATTTCAAGTGATAAAACACAATCTGATCACAGAAAACACATGTCAGCGCCAGGTGTAAATGGCCTCAATAATGTGCAGATGACACAACACCAAAGGGATGGGAGAGGCAAAAGATCCAACGCTGATGGAGTGCTTACTTAGTGTTGATTCCACACTTGTGTAGGTGGAGAAGTGTCCGACTCCATAACGTCAAACCACAAGTTCATTTAAGCAAATGGGGTGAATGTAGTCTCTCATTTGAGGAAAAAGGATAATCTAGCCCCACGATCCTAGCTGATAAGACGTGTGTATTTTCACATAAAAAAAAATCTTACATAAAAAAAAATCTTGCCTCGGTCAGCTTTGATTCTGTGAGTTGAGTGTGCACTGCAGTCCCTCCTAAATGAACGACCTATGACTGTACATGTTGGGGCAGTACTAGCTGCATTCCAGGCGCGGGTCCTTGGTATCTTTCTATAGCAGCTATGATGTGATTAGATTCTCAGTCTGTTTCCTGTCCCTCTGCAGCGAGTTCCTGGGGAAAACCCCAGGGCAAAGCGTTCAGAGATGGGTTCCTTCACGAAGCACTAGACGAGATGTCAACTCCAGCAACAACGAGAAAGAGCGACACGATGCGATCTTCAGGACAGTGAGGGGGTAAGAAAATGCCTCCTACAGACGCTTTTGTGAATTCAGTAGATGCAGACCGTGGTATAGACCCTTTTCACGGCGGCCATTTTGTGTCAAAAAGGCAGGGTAAACCCAGGTGCAAGCAACACACTAATGAGGGTTTCCAACTCGGAAGTTGGAAACCCTCATGTGTTTCTCACAGTCTTCTTTTTTAAATGTCACATGCTTTGCCAAAGGCACTTTAGCCCTGCTCCCCACTATGTCAGGAGATGTTTACAAGTGTACACACTAGGGCTGCACGATATGAGGAAAAGCTGCCATGTGCGATAACACTGTTCAATATTGCGATGACGATATGACCTGTGATAAATAAATAAAAATGCTATAAACAAAAATATTAATGGGTAGGGGTGCTCCGATCCGGCTAAGCCACGATCCGATCCGATTCCGATTCCTGGGGTCACGGTCCGAATCCAGAATCGATTCTCGATTCCAGAATCTAGAATCGATTCTCAATTATGTAGTTTTATATTGCAATAACACACAAAGGTAAATCTAAGACAAAAAATGACAAATGTATTAATGCTGAACTTCAAATTCAACTTCTGAAGTATTACAGTGAGGGCCTAAATTCATTTTGCAATATGAGTGTTAATTTAAGCATACGTATCAGTAAGTGGCACGGGATTCTCAAAGCCTGTGTTGAGGGTCACACAAGAACAAAAATGCACTCTTGAAGCTAAAAAAAATCCAAAACCAACAAGTTAATTATTTACATTTTTACTTCAATGTAGAACAGTCATTTCTTACACATGAGATTACTTTTAGCCTTTTAGTCATAACGATTATTGAAAGATATTCCATATTCCAGACTGAAATGTTATAACAGAAGTGGAGTATTGGCCAGAATGACATGAACATTTGGACACTTATTCAGCCGGTATCTTGCATGTTGCGTTCAGGTGCACTTTTTTTTTTCTTTTTTTCGATAACACGTGACTTTTGCGATGTGTTCATCGCGCATTTTCATATCGCGATGACGATGAAAATACGATTAATCGTGCAGCCCTAGTACACACACACACACACACACTATTATTATTATTAGTATCGTTATTATTATTAATATATATATATATTTTTTTGCCACGCAAACATCTTGACATTTTCACCATCATGCCAACCTTCCTCTCTTGTCACCCTCCTCTCCCGTTCCTTTTCTTTCTAGCATACTCAACAAACTCACGCCTGATAAGTTTGACAAGCTATGCCTTGAGCTCCTGAACGTGGGCGTAGATTCAAAACTCGTCCTGAAAGCCATCATCTTGCTGGTGAGTGTGATCGTTCCACATTAGAAGTCTCCTAAAGGGGTCAGGGTTCTGAATGACTCCTACGTGCTCTAATGCACCGATTCCCAAACTGTGGGCCGTGGAGGTACTGCAGGTGGTCTGCCAACACTCAATCAAACGCAATCAAATGGCTGTAGCAGGGTCATTTTTAAAGCGACAGTGGAGATCCTGTTATCAGAATAAACTAGAAGAGCTAAGGCATCCATTGCTACCGAGCATAATATGCTAGCTTGTTGGGAAGGGGGATAAATAACGCTCCAAACATAGGTAACATTTTGGCGAGGGAAAACTATCTCAAAGGGGTCCCCTGACCTCTCAGCTCAATTTATCTGAATGAAGATTGGTTCAATGGGTACCCACCAGTCTCCCCTTTACAGATCAGGTAGCATTTTTCACAGCTTAGCATTAATAGCTTGTGGATTGATTTCTTCTGTTGTTGCTCATCACATTTTGTCTCAACAAATGCAAATACTCAAATACCCAAATGTGTTTGTATGTTTAATTTCCCTTATGCCCAAGTTCTCATGCTCTGTTAATGAAATCAAAATGTATAATATAAAAAGCATATAGGGAAATACATCATCTTAGTCTGGTGTGTTGATCAGAGGTGTGATTTAAAGGGTTGGGTGCGCACGCAGCATTCTTACGTTTGGGAAGGCCTGCTCGAATGACATGAGTGCTCCCTCTCCCCTCTCAGATTGTAGACAAAGCCCTAGAAGAGCCCAAGTATAGCTCGCTCTATGCTCAGCTATGTCTGCGCTTGGCAGAGGATGCCCCAAACTTTGATGGCCCTTCACCGGAGATCCAAACAGCCCAAAAGCAGAGCACAGTAAGTCTGGCCGTCCCATCTTCTCCCGGAGACTGTCGAGTGCATTTTCAAGCCTCTAAGTGTTAATTTGTCTGCTTTTACACACCTGCCAACCTGCACGCATTTTTCATAGCAGGCGCACATTTTGGCATCAAAGTACGCTGGTACGATTTTCGTTAAAATACGCAAAAAGGCATTGACCTGTGTGTGTGTGTGTGTGTGTGTGTGTGTGTGTGGTATCAGAGTCAGGTGTGTTGTGAATCTACTCCTCACGCGATAACCTGACCAATCCAACCGATGAAAGCAAGGAGTCTAGCCAATCAGAGGCAGAGTAGGGCGGGTCTTGACTTCACCAGCCATCATGTTAGTCTGTGACGGAGCTGCTACTTCCAGTCTGCTGAATTCCGCTGCAGCTTTCTAAGATCAATATGGTTAATTAGCCACTCTTAATAACACATACAATGCGGGCAGAGGCTGGGGAAGGGAAACATCGCGGTCCATAGACTGTTATGCCGTGGTCCCGAGGCGTAGCAGCTAACAAACATGCTAGCATTGGCTGTTTGGAGGCTAGCATTGGCAGTGTACAATGTGTAGACAGTGCGGTTAAATAATCATAAAAAAAGCAACGTTTTAAGCAGGTGTACTCAAACATTTGACTAGTCGCGATGCTGCGGTGCCGGTGTGTGTTACTCAAAATATTTTCCTCAGGTTGGCAGGTCTGCTTTTATAACATTATTAGTGCTTCACCGTCTAGTGATGTTTCTGTTCTGCTCTGCAGCCTTCTCAAATCAACTCTCAATAACTGTCAAACTAGATGAATGATGAATAGTTTGACAGTTATTGAGTTGATTTGAGCTAATGAGTTATTAATTTGAGTTAGTGTTAGTAGTTACACTTTAACACTCAATAACTGTCAAATTAAATGACAGACTTCAAAACCGTTTACAGTTTTCTGATATACTACTGATGTTCTAATGATACAAAGCTGGTTGAAAATGGGCGTAGGGTTCCTTTAATGGAGCCACTTGTTTATAGTGGTTCTTTCTTGATTATTTGTTTGTTCCCATGTTATATTACAGCAATGTGTAAAGCAAATGCAAATATATGCTCAATGACTCCACATGGATTCATTGAAATAGCCTGTGCTTCATTGGAAACACCGTCTTGTCAAAATGATGCTTGTGAGGGTTTGATACATATTAAAATGCCACGTTTAGCCACTTCCGACTTGATGCAAGACTAACTGAAGGAGTCGTCTCACTGTTTTTCTAGACCTTCAGAAGACTGCTGATTTCCAAGCTTCAAGATGAATTTGAAAACCGCACCAGAAATGTTGAAAGTGAGTGCCCCCAACTGTCGCTCTTGTGATAAACACCATAGTGCCATCCAGCCTCTTTCACTCCAGTCTATGACAAACATGACAACCATCTTGTTTCCTCTTTCCCTCCAGTCTATGACAAACATGACAACCCTCTTACTTCTGAGGAGGAGGAGCAGCGGCACATTGCCAAGATCAAGATGCTTGGCAACATTAAATTCATCGGGGAACTTGGGAAACTCGACCTCATCCACGAGTCTATCCTTCATAAGTGCATCAAAACAGTACGTCCAGCCTGTGTTTGAATCTATCCTTCATAAGTGCATCAAAACAGTACGTCCAGCCTGTGTTTTAAATCTATCCTTCATAAGTGCATCAAAACAGTACGTCCAGCCTGTGTTTTAAATCTATCCTTCATAAGTGCATCAAAACAGTACGTCCAGCCTGTGTTTTAAAATCTATCCTTCATAAGTGCATCAAAACAGTACGTCCAGCCTGTGTTTTTAAATCTATCCTTCATAAGTGCATCAAAACAGTACGTCCAGCCTGTGTTTTAAATCTATCCTTCATAAGTGCATCAAAACAGTACGTCCAGCCTGTGTTTGAATCTATCCTTCATAAGTGCATCAAAACAGTACGTCCAGCCTGTGTTTTAAAATCTATCCTTCATAAGTGCATCAAAACAGTACGTCCAGCCTGTGTTTGAATCTATCCTTCATAAGTGCATCAAAACAGTACGTCCAGCCTGTGTTTTAAATCTATCCTTCATAAGTGCATCAAAACAGTACGTCCAGCCTGTGTTTTAAATCTATCCTTCATAAGTGCATCAAAACAGTACGTCCAGCCTGTGTTTTAAATCTATCCTTCATAAGTGCATCAAAACAGTACGTCCAGCCTGTGTTTTAAAATCTATCCTTCATAAGTGCATCAAAACAGTACGTCCAGCCTGTGTTTTTAAATCTATCCTTCATAAGTGCATCAAAACAGTACGTCCAGCCTGTGTTTTAAATCTATCCTTCATAAGTGCATCAAAACAGTACGTCCAGCCTGTGTTTTTAAAATCTATCCTTCATAAGTGCATCAAAACAGTACGTCCAGCCTGTGTTTTAAAATCTATCCTTCATAAGTGCATCAAAACAGTACGTCCAGCCTGTGTTTTAAATCTATCCTTCATAAGTGCATCAAAACAGTACGTCCAGCCTGTGTTTTAAAATCTATCCTTCATAAGTGCATCAAAACAGTACGTCCAGCCTGTGTTTTAAATCTATCCTTCATAAGTGCATCAAAACAGTACGTCCAGCCTGTGTTTTTAAAATCTATCCTTCATAAGTGCATCAAAACAGTACGTCCAGCCTGTGTTTTTAAAATCTATCCTTCATAAGTGCATCAAAACAGTACGTCCAGCCTGTGTTTTAAATCTATCCTTCATAAGTGCATCAAAACAGTACGTCCAGCCTGTGTTTTAAATCTATCCTTCATAAGTGCATCAAAACAGTACGTCCAGCCTGTGTTTTTAAATCTATCCTTCATAAGTGCATCAAAACAGTACGTCCAGCCTGTGTTTTAAATCTATCCTTCATAAGTGCATCAAAACAGTACGTCCAGCCTGTGTTTTTAAAATCTATCCTTCATAAGTGCATCAAAACAGTACGTCCAGCCTGTGTTTTAAATCTATCCTTCATAAGTGCATCAAAACAGTACGTCCAGCCTGTGTTTTAAAATCTATCCTTCATAAGTGCATCAAAACAGTACGTCCAGCCTGTGTTTTAAATCTATCCTTCATAAGTGCATCAAAACAGTACGTCCAGCCTGTGTTTTAAAATCTATCCTTCATAAGTGCATCAAAACAGTACGTCCAGCCTGTGTTTTAAATCTATCCTTCATAAGTGCATCAAAACAGTACGTCCAGCCTGTGTTTTTAAATCTATCCTTCATAAGTGCATCAAAACAGTACGTCCAGCCTGTGTTTTAAAATCTATCCTTCATAAGTGCATCAAAACAGTACGTCCAGCCTGTGTTTTTAAATCTATCCTTCATAAGTGCATCAAAACAGTACGTCCAGCCTGTGTTTTTAAATCTATCCTTCATAAGTGCATCAAAACAGTACGTCCAGCCTGTGTTTTAAATCTATCCTTCATAAGTGCATCAAAACAGTACGTCCAGCCTGTGTTTTAAATCTATCCTTCATAAGTGCATCAAAACAGTACGTCCAGCCTGTGTTTTTAAAATCTATCCTTCATAAGTGCATCAAAACAGTACGTCCAGCCTGTGTTTTTAAAATCTATCCTTCATAAGTGCATCAAAACAGTACGTCCAGCCTGTGTTTTAAATCTATCCTTCATAAGTGCATCAAAACAGTACGTCCAGCCTGTGTTTTAAATCTATCCTTCATAAGTGCATCAAAACAGTACGTCCAGCCTGTGTTTTTAAATCTATCCTTCATAAGTGCATCAAAACAGTACGTCCAGCCTGTGTTTTTAAATCTATCCTTCATAAGTGCATCAAAACAGTACGTCCAGCCTGTGTTTTTAAAATCTATCCTTCATAAGTGCATCAAAACAGTACGTCCAGCCTGTGTTTTTAAATCTATCCTTCATAAGTGCATCAAAACAGTACGTCCAGCCTGTGTTTTTAAAATCTATCCTTCATAAGTGCATCAAAACAGTACGTCCAGCCTGTGTTTTAAATCTATCCTTCATAAGTGCATCAAAACAGTACGTCCAGCCTGTGTTTTTAAAATCTATCCTTCATAAGTGCATCAAAACAGTACGTCCAGCCTGTGTTTTTAAAATCTATCCTTCATAAGTGCATCAAAACAGTACGTCCAGCCTGTGTTTTTAAATCTATCCTTCATAAGTGCATCAAAACAGTACGTCCAGCCTGTGTTTTTAAATCTATCCTTCATAAGTGCATCAAAACAGTACGTCCAGCCTGTGTTT
This sequence comes from Poromitra crassiceps, assembly GCF_964638095.1. Lineage (NCBI taxonomy): Eukaryota > Metazoa > Chordata > Actinopteri > Beryciformes > Melamphaidae > Poromitra > Poromitra crassiceps. The sequence continues at coordinate 6,183,681 of NC_139652.1, forward strand.
TTAAATCTATCCTTCATAAGTGCATCAAAACAGTACGTCCAGCCTGTGTTTTTAAAATCTATCCTTCATAAGTGCATCAAAACAGTACGTCCAGCCTGTGTTTTTAAAATCTATCCTTCATAAGTGCATCAAAACAGTACGTCCAGCCTGTGTTTTTAAAATCTATCCTTCATAAGTGCATCAAAACAGTACGTCCAGCCTGTGTTTTTAAAATCTATCCTTCATAAGTGCATCAAAACAGTACGTCCAGCCTGTGTTTTAAAATCTATCCTTCATAAGTGCATCAAAACAGTACGTCCAGCCTGTGTTTTTAAAATCTATCCTTCATAAGTGCATCAAAACAGTACGTCCAGCCTGTGTTTTTAAAATCTATCCTTCATAAGTGCATCAAAACAGTACGTCCAGCCTGTGTTTTTAAAATCTATCCTTCATAAGTGCATCAAAACAGTACGTCCAGCCTGTGTTTTAAATGGGTTTGAATCTATCCTTCATAAGTGCATCAAAACAGTACGTCCAGCCTGTGTTTTAAAATCTATCCTTCATAAGTGCATCAAAACAGTACGTCCAGCCTGTGTTTTAAATCTATCCTTCATAAGTGCATCAAAACAGTACGTCCAGCCTGTGTTTTTAAAATCTATCCTTCATAAGTGCATCAAAACAGTACGTCCAGCCTGTGTTTTAAAATCTATCCTTCATAAGTGCATCAAAACAGTACGTCCAGCCTGTGTTTTTAAAATCTATCCTTCATAAGTGCATCAAAACAGTACGTCCAGCCTGTGTTTTTAAAATCTATCCTTCATAAGTGCATCAAAACAGTACGTCCAGCCTGTGTTTTAAAATCTATCCTTCATAAGTGCATCAAAACAGTACGTCCAGCCTGTGTTTTAAAATCTATCCTTCATAAGTGCATCAAAACAGTACGTCCAGCCTGTGTTTTAAAATCTATCCTTCATAAGTGCATCAAAACAGTACGTCCAGCCTGTGTTTTAAAATCTATCCTTCATAAGTGCATCAAAACAGTACGTCCAGCCTGTGTTTTAAATCTATCCTTCATAAGTGCATCAAAACAGTACGTCCAGCCTGTGTTTTTAAAATCTATCCTTCATAAGTGCATCAAAACAGTACGTCCAGCCTGTGTTTTTAAATCTATCCTTCATAAGTGCATCAAAACAGTACGTCCAGCCTGTGTTTTTAAAATCTATCCTTCATAAGTGCATCAAAACAGTACGTCCAGCCTGTGTTTTAAAATCTATCCTTCATAAGTGCATCAAAACAGTACGTCCAGCCTGTGTTTTAAAATCTATCCTTCATAAGTGCATCAAAACAGTACGTCCAGCCTGTGTTTTAAATCTATCCTTCATAAGTGCATCAAAACAGTACGTCCAGCCTGTGTTTTTAAAATCTATCCTTCATAAGTGCATCAAAACAGTACGTCCAGCCTGTGTTTTTAAAATCTATCCTTCATAAGTGCATCAAAACAGTACGTCCAGCCTGTGTTTTTAAAATCTATCCTTCATAAGTGCATCAAAACAGTACGTCCAGCCTGTGTTTTAAATCTATCCTTCATAAGTGCATCAAAACAGTACGTCCAGCCTGTGTTTTTAAAATCTATCCTTCATAAGTGCATCAAAACAGTACGTCCAGCCTGTGTTTTAAATGGGTTTGAATCTATCCTTCATAAGTGCATCAAAACAGTACGTCCAGCCTGTGTTTTAAATCTATCCTTCATAAGTGCATCAAAACAGTACGTCCAGCCTGTGTTTTAAATATCCTTCATAAGTGCATCAAAACAGTACGTCCAGCCTGTGTTTTTAAATGAGTTTGAATCTATCCTTCATAAGTGCATCAAAACAGTACGTCCAGCCTGTGTTTTAAAATCTATCCTTCATAAGTGCATCAAAACAGTACGTCCAGCCTGTGTTTTAAAATCTATCCTTCATAAGTGCATCAAAACAGTACGTCCAGCCTGTGTTTTAAATGGGTTTGAATCTATCCTTCATAAGTGCATCAAAACAGTACGTCCAGCCTGTGTTTTAAAATCTATCCTTCATAAGTGCATCAAAACAGTACGTCCAGCCTGTGTTTTAAAATCTATCCTTCATAAGTGCATCAAAACAGTACGTCCAGCCTGTGTTTTAAAATCTATCCTTCATAAGTGCATCAAAACAGTACGTCCAGCCTGTGTTTTAAATCTATCCTTCATAAGTGCATCAAAACAGTACGTCCAGCCTGTGTTTTAAAATCTATCCTTCATAAGTGCATCAAAACAGTACGTCCAGCCTGTGTTTTAAAATCTATCCTTCATAAGTGCATCAAAACAGTACGTCCAGCCTGTGTTTTAAATGGGTTTGAATCTATCCTTCATAAGTGCATCAAAACAGTACGTCCAGCCTGTGTTTTAAAATCTATCCTTCATAAGTGCATCAAAACAGTACGTCCAGCCTGTGTTTTTAAAATCTATCCTTCATAAGTGCATCAAAACAGTACGTCCAGCCTGTGTTTTAAAATCTATCCTTCATAAGTGCATCAAAACAGTACGTCCAGCCTGTGTTTTAAAATCTATCCTTCATAAGTGCATCAAAACAGTACGTCCAGCCTGTGTTTTAAAATCTATCCTTCATAAGTGCATCAAAACAGTACGTCCAGCCTGTGTTTTAAAATCTATCCTTCATAAGTGCATCAAAACAGTACGTCCAGCCTGTGTTTTAAATCTATCCTTCATAAGTGCATCAAAACAGTACGTCCAGCCTGTGTTTTAAAATCTATCCTTCATAAGTGCATCAAAACAGTACGTCCAGCCTGTGTTTTAAATGGGTTTGAATCTATCCTTCATAAGTGCATCAAAACAGTACGTCCAGCCTGTGTTTTTAAATGAGTTTGAATCTATCCTTCATAAGTGCATCAAAACAGTACGTCCAGCCTGTGTTTTTAAATGGGTTTGAATCTATCCTTCATAAGTGCATCAAAACAGTACGTCCAGCCTGTGTTTTAAATCTATCCTTCATAAGTGCATCAAAACAGTACGTCCAGCCTGTGTTTTTAATGGGTTTGAATCTATCCTTCATAAGTGCATCAAAACAGTACGTCCAGCCTGTGTTTTAAATGGGTTTGCATCAAAACAGTACGTCCAGCCTGTGTTTTAAATGGGTTTGCATCAAAACAGTACGTCCAGCCTGTGTTTTTAAATGGGTTTGCAATTCAAAGTCCTTTAGAGTTTGTGACCGGTCGAGGCTTCTCATTTGTGAGATTGAACAATAGGACTTAAAAGAACGCCGCCAACATTTCGGGAGATTTGCCTATCTGCCATATTCCTGATGGTAAGACGAGAAGATAGATACCGGTACCCTTCTCTTCTCTGCGCATGCAACAGAAAAGTAACGATGCACCCTTTTGCTAGTTAGCTTAGCACAATATAATATATATATATATAATATATCTGGAATATAATAGATAGGCGAATCTCCCAAAATGTTCCTTTAAGACATTATGTTCTCGGCAAGCAACTGTAGCAACTAAGTACACGTTACATCTGTAGCAACTAAGTACACGTTACATCTGTAGCAACTAAGTACACGTTACATCTGTAGCAACTAAGTACACGTTGCATCTGTAGCAACTAAGTACACGTTACATCTGTAGCAACTAAGTACACGTTGCATCTGTAGCAACTAAGTACACGTTACATCTGTAGCAACTAAGTACACGTTACATCTGTAGCAACTAAGTACACGTTGCATCTGTAGCAACTAAGTACACGTTACATCTGTAGCAACTATCTGTAGCAACTTAAGTACACGTTACATCTGTAGCAACTAAGTACACTTGACATCTGTAGCAGATAGCCAGTAGAGCTGTTGCACAGTCCTTCAACACTGCATAACTAATGGAGCCAGAGCATAGTTCCTTGTATGACCCTGTCCTCTCTCATCCTCTCAAGCTTCTGGAAAAGAAGAAGAGAGTCCAGCTCAAGGATATGGGCGAGGATCTGGAGTGTCTCTGTCAGATAATGAGAACAGTGGGGCCGAGACTCGACCATGAGAAAGCAAAGGTAATGGCTCCAGGCTCTTCTGCCTACCATGAACCGTAGCCGAATGGGTATTCGGCTACAGTCATAAACCCTGGTTTAGTACCTCAAATTTAACACCATAGGATACTTATTGGTAGGGGTGCACCGATCGATCGGCAAGCAATCTGTATCGGCCGATTTTGCCCTCAAATATGCGATCGGCTGATTGCCGATATTTTGGCTGATTGCAGATATTTTTTTATATTAAAAAAATAATAATAATAAAAAAAAAGCTCTATCACTAATCAGGCTTTCCAACGATATAAAATACAATGCCAATTGGTATTATTAGAGGGGAGAAATAATCGACCAAAATAACGTTTCCAAACTTTTTTGGGGGAGTTTATATATCGGTGATCGGTCGATGATCGGTTGGGCAGATATTTCCCATAGGCGATCTGCGATCGGTGGCAAAAAACGTGATCGGTGCACCCCTACTTATTGGTGTTCTATCTATTTTTTATAAGCCATCTAGTTGTTGATGTAAAATGTATGTTGAAGTATGGCCTGAAGATTGTGTGCGTGTCCTAGATGTGTGCGGGCCGCAGTTTTAACCACGCTGACTGCGGATATCATAAAAAAATATACTGATTAATAGTGGGTGGGTGAACTTATCATTAATAAGGAAAATAATTCTCGTCTATGAACGTATTTTATGCTTCGTTTATAAATAGTAGCAAATAATTTGATCGGCTGGAAGGCGGGCGGATGGTTTATGCATATATATATATATATATATATATACAGTATATCCAGATTAGGATGGCATAAAAGCATTTAGTGTGTACTACAAACTTTCGTAAGATTATCAGTGATTATCGGGGGTGAGAAATGTCAACCATTTTGGTCTTGGCTGGTAAGTCTTAACTTTACCAGCCACTTTGGCAGGTATACAGCTCACTTTGGTGACTGTACTCTAAAACTCAAGGTGGTTTGTGAAATGGTCCAAATAGCTGGTGAATCTGTCTCCCCCGCCCCCCCCCCCCACACACACCACTCTTTCCCCACCCACCACTAGGGCTGTGAATCTTCACTGGCCTCACGATTCGATTCTATTACGATTATCGATGCATCTTAAATCGATGCATCACTTTTTTTCCCCAATACATGATTTATTTTTTCTCACTTTATTTTTTCTCACTGTGTGGCTACTTTTAAAATAAAAGTGCATTTGGAATTGCATTGTATTATGATCAAAATAAACAACTGCATGTACTTCCGTTATATTTTACTCGATTATTTATTCATTTATTTTTTAATAATCGATTTTTGGCATTTGTGAATCGATGCAGAATCGTGCACGTCCGCATCGCGATGCATCTTATAATTGATTATTTTTGACACCCCTACCCCACCACTGTCTCCCAGCATCAGGATACTTACTGCCTGTGTGGTCCCAGGCCTTGGCTTAGCTCACCATCTGGCTGGATTCCTTTATGCCCCATTTGGAAGACAGCCAGCCCCTGATGTAAATGACACTGCTCTGCATGTACCGTGTCTGCCTGCCAGTTCTCACTTGGCCGTCTCCTCTGTCTGTTCTCCAGTCTCTAATGGATCAGTACTTTGGCCGTATGCACTCCTTAATGAACAACAAGGAGCTGCCCGCTAGGATCCGCTTCCTGCTGCAGGACACGGTGGAGCTGCGAGAAAACAACTGGGTCCCCCGCAAGGCTTTCATCGACAACGGACCAAAGACGCTCCACCAGATCCGCCAGGATGCAGTGAAAGTGAGTCGTTGCCTCTTGTTTTTATTTATATCTCTTTTATTTTTTTGCACTATCTTGTAACGGAGCCTACAGCACAAGAATTTCACACGTGATACTTGTACTACGGAGTGACAATAAAAATCTTGAATCTTGTTTTAAATGGACGTCATCGGCCTCTCCCTCCACCGACAAAGAATGTGTCGTTCATGCACAGCGTTAGAATGTTCGTCGTGGACAATATCATATTCACAAGATGTGGTCGGTTTTCCTGTGTGCCAAGAATGCTAAGAATATTGATGTAATATGAGTAATTGATCGTTCAAATTCAGAGCAGTTCTTAAGATTCAGTACTGGCTGAGATTCGCTCTTCGATTTAAGCTGTGTATTTAATTGGTCATTACAGTCACATTTGCTCTGTTCTGTGTTCTTGTAGGATTTGGGTGTTTTCATACCAACGACCATGTCTGTTCTGTGTTCTTGTACACAACGACCATGTCTGTTCTGTGTTCTTGTAGGATTTGGGTGTTTTCATACCAACGACCATGTCTGTTCTCTGTGTTCTTGTAGGATTTGGGTGTTTTCATACCAACGACCATGTCTGTTCTCTGTGTTCTTGTAGGATTTGGGTGTTTTCATACCAACGACCATGTCTGTGTTCTGTGTTCTTGTAGGATTTGGGTGTTTTCATACCAACGACCATGTCTGTTCTCTGTGTTCTTGTAGGATTTGGGTGTTTTCATACCAACGACCATGTCTGTTCTCTGTGTTCTTGTAGGATTTGGGTGTTTTCATACCAACGACCATGTCTGTGTTCTGTGTTCTTGTAGGATTTGGGTGTTTTCATACCAACGACCATGTCTGTTCTCTGTGTTCTTGTAGGATTTGGGTGTTTTCATACCAACGACCATGTCTGTGCTCTGTGTTCTTGTAGGATTTGGGTGTTTTCATACCAACGACCATGTCTGTTCTCTGTGTTCTTGTAGGATTTGGGTGTTTTCATACCAACGACCATGTCTGTGTTCTGTGTTCTTGTAGGATTTGGGTGTTTTCATACCAACGACCATGTCTGTGTTCTGTGTTCTTGTAGGATTTGGGTGTTTTCATACCAACGACCATGTCTGTTCTCTGTGTTCTTGTAGGATTTGGGTGTTTTCATACCAACGACCATGTCTGTTCTCTGTGTTCTTGTAGGATTTGGGTGTTTTCATACCAACGACCATGTCTCAGGGGATGAGGTTGGACTTCTTCCTGGAAGGCCCCTTCATGCCCAACCGAATGAAACTGGACAGGGAGACGCTCGGGGGGTTGGCTGACATGTTTGGGCAGATGCCAGGTACCTCGTTTGTCTTGCCCCGTGTAGCCATGTGGGCATATTTCAAGTTCTTTTCATGTTTATTTCACTGTTGTTATTGGTCTCTCGTTTCTATTGTAACTGACTTTACAGGGGGACTAAACCCCCAGAATTCTGTCATTAATCGCATCATTCAGAATTTTAATGTCAGAATTCTGAATTTTAATCTCAGAATTGACTTTTTTCCTCAAAATTCTGAGGATAGGCTCAAAGTTACTGCTCACCTCGAATCCCTATCTTTGAAGCCAAAGGACCAGGTAAAAAATCTTGGCATTATTATTGACTCTGATCTAAATTTCAACTCCCACATCAAGCTTATAAGAAAATCTGCCTTCTATCATCTAAAAAATATAGCAAGGATTAGAGGCTATATGTCCAAACAAGATCTTGAAAAACTAATTCATGCTTTCATTTCTAGCAGGCTAGACTACTGCAACAGTCTTTTCAATGGTCTTCCCAAAAAAGCTATTAAACAACTACAGCTCATTCAGAATGCGGCTGCTAGAGTTCTAACAAGAACCAAGAAAGCTGAACACATTACACCAGTTCTCAAATCCCTGCATTGGCTGCCAGTAAATCTTAGAATAGACTTTAAAATTCTGCTAATAGTTTACAAATCTCTCAACGGGTCAGGCCCACACTACATCTCTGAAATGCTTCTACACTATGAACCATCCAGATCCCTGAGATCTTCAGGCACTGGTCTACTAATTGTCCCGAGGACCAAATCAAAACATGGTGAAGCCGCGTTCTCCCACTATGCCTCTCATAACTGGAACAAACTCCCTGAACACATTAGATCTGCCCCTACTCTGCCTATTTTTAAATCCAAGCTAAAGACCTTTATGTTTACTCTTGCTTTTAACTGCTACTAAACTACTGCCTCTCTCGGCCTGTAATTTAAAAAAAAGATTCCTGTACATTTCCAACAAATGGACTGTGCATGTAATAATAATACTGAAGAATGCCTTGTAACTTATTTAAAACAGAAATAATGTTTCATGTTTGTTAATTTGAGTACGGTATATATTTTAACTAAAATTGTCGGCTGTGTTTTTTGTGTTTTTTATATGTGCATTGCTTTGCTGCTTGTTTTTTCGATTATTTTTTTGTAAAGCACCTTGAATTGCCTTGTGTATGAAAGGTGCTATATAAATAAAATTTGACTTGACTTGACATTCAATTTAGAATTATGACTTTAATCTCGGAAGTCTTCTGATTTCTTCTGGTGTCAGAATGCAGACTTTTTTTCTCCGAATTCTGACTTTAATCAGAGAATTCTGACTTTAATCCGAGAATTCCGACTTTAATCTTAGAATTCTGACATTAATCTCAGAATTCTAACTTTAATCTGCGAATTCTCACTTTAATCTGAGAATTCTGACTTTTTCCTCTCAAATTCTTGACATTAAACTCACAATTCAGACTTTAATCTGAGAAGTCTTCTGACTTTATTCTCAGAATCCTGAAACATTTCAGGTGACCCCGTTTTAATCGACCCCAAGGTTAGGAACCACTACAATGCGTCTCCCCAGCCACGTCTCCACATTGACTAACATTGTCTTTGTATGTGTCTCTCCAGGCATTGGGATTGGGACAGGTCCTAACATTGTCTTTGTATGTGTCTCTCCAGGCATTGGGATTGGGACAGGTCCTAACATTGTCTTTGTATGTGTCTCTCCAGGCATTGGGATTGGGACAGGTCCGGGAGTCATTCAGGACAGGTACTCGCCCACTATGGGACGCCATCGCACCAACCCGCTCTTCAACGGCCACATCGCCCCTCAACCACAGTCCCAGTTTGACATGGTGCAAAAGTCTTTTGTCAAGTCCAACCAGGTACACTGGCAATTACTGTTGGTCAGATTGTGTGATATTGAGACAATCTATTCACCTTATTCACCACTTTTTCTCTCTTCTGCGTCGACGCAATTGTATTTGTTCTTCCGTTTCAGCGCTATTTGGCGGCCAACTTCAAAACAAAACCTCACAAGTTTGGCAACATTCAGAAGCTACACTGCGGCCAACTTCAGTTACATGTGCATAGCGTTACTGCTGCGAGGAGCCGATGGCTGTACCCGGTCGGCATTTAACGTTGGTTACAAAAGTACGTCGACAGTGTTTTCTCACTGCCAGGCAGTAGCCTACTGTAGGGGTTGACAGCCGGCCACACAGCCAGCGCTCCTCGCTGCTCGTTAAAAATGTCCAAATAGGCGTTATTCTGATCAACTCGTCACATGAATGTTATGTTCTCATCCGACAAAATATTAAAACTTTATACGTTTGTTGTTTTTTTGCTTGAAAACAGCTTTTTGGCAAGTCTAAAAATGATAAAGGTAGGCAAAATCTACTTCCGTGTCTAAAACGGAATGATTACAAAATGACGTCATGCAGAAGCGTCCTTCTATGGGCAAAGAATAAGGTGAATTGATTGAGTTTTCCTTTATTGCGTTGTGATTTGTGGAGTAACATCCAAGCACATCCCTGCTTTGTCTCTTCTGCCTCTCGTCACCACGATCCTCTGTGCTCATATTCACTCTTGGCAGGTTCAGAACCAGCATTTCCTCAACCAGAACCAGAACCACATGGCCCAGCAGCAGGTCCAGTCCAAGGACCTGCCGCCGCGTTTCAGCAAGAAAGGACAGCTCAATGTAGACGAGGTAAATGGCGGTCTCCTGCCAGTAACGCTGCAAGATGGGGCCACGCAGAAAACATTACTATTATTGTGATGTATATTGTGATTTAACTTGATTATATGAGAAGCGTTAAGTTTGTAATTCCTTTTTTATAGGGATGCGATATTTATGGCTGATAACCGTTATTTACCGATGTCGATATAATCTGTATAAAAACACATTTCTATGATGATCAAATTGTGTACATACTGGAAAAAAAACATGTAAACTCAAAATTTGAAAAAGTAATGCAGTCCATTTCAAAAACATTTGGAAAAGCCCATAAATCAGAGATTTAAAGCATTCTTTCCTCTCATTGTGAAGATTTTGGCCAATACCGATAACCGATATTAACAATATCTATGAACGATGATCTAAAAGTGGCCAGCACTCCAAACTTTACCATCTGTTCAAAGTTGATGTGGCTCAGAGCTTTGTTACATTGCCAGTGAACTAGTGCCTCAGACACAGATTACTGGCCTGGTTACAGATGTGCCATCAAATAAAATAAAATAAAATAAAGCATGTGTGTCCCAAAATCCAATTTGCTATGTACCACCCAGGTAGTGTAATAATTAGGGATGTCACAATATATCGTCCCACAATATATCGCGATATCAAAATGTGACAATATGTATCGTTGAGATGAAATCTCATATCGCGAGAAAAAGAAGCTGAACATGGTGTCACTGATCTGCATCTGATTGCATGCTCGCTCTCCTTTTCATTGCTTTGTTTGAACAGATGAGGGACGTTACAGACATGGTAATGATGATTATGATTAGAACAACTCCCCAACTCTATTCGTTATCTCAGTCTACTCCAGTCACTCACTCTCCAGGGCCCGTCTACTCCAGTCACACACTCCCCAGGGCCCGTCTACTCCAGTCACTCACTCTCCAGGGCCCGTCTACTCCAGTCACACACTCCCCAGGGCCCGTCTACTCCAGTCACTCACTCCCCAGGGCCTGTCTACTCAGTCACACACTCCCCAGGGCCCGTCTACTCCAGTCACTCACTCCCCAGGGCCCCGTCTACTCCAGTCACACACTCCCCAGGACCCGTCTACTCCAGTCACTCACTCCCCAGGGCCCGTCTACTCAGTCACACACTCCCCAGGGCCCGTCTACTCAGTCACTCACTCCCCAGGGCCCGTCTACTCAGTCACTCACTCCCCAGGGCCCGTCTACTCAGTCACACACTCCCCAGGACCCGTCTACTCCAGTCACACACTCCCCAGGGCCCGTCTACTCCAGTCACACACTCCCCAGGGCCACTTAACTCATGCAAAGGGGGTCAACAAACAAACATCAACCCTACCTGCGAGCTATGCGTGCGCAGCGTACTGTAGTGTGCAGCTCTTCCAACTGACAATTTTGTTTGAAATTGAAAGTGTTTTTTTTTTTACCTTTTGCAGTGTAGTTTAGTACATAGTTAAATCACAATGTCTGTTTGGGTGGTGCAGCCCCTACCTGCCAGAGTTGAGATTTCATGCCCAGTGATTATGAAAAAGACGCGTTATTCTGAGGGATGCAACCTGCTGCCAGTCTCTGAGCTCCCTGTTGCTCCATCTTTGCTCTCCATCTTTCCTGTCCCTCCTCCTCCTCCTCCGCTCCTCCTCGCCTCTCCTCAACACTGGCAGCTGGTCCACTGACTGCCATGATGACATATGAGGGCATGGCTTTAGGCCATCTTTCAACATCCCGTTTTGTTCGTAAACATGGCTGCTCTTACATATTATGTTGGTGGTTCCTGACCCTCCTGCAGATCAGCCTCAGGCCGGCCCAGTCGTTCCTCCTCAATAAGAAGCAGGTGCCCAAGCTGCAGCCCCTGACCCCCGCTATGATCCCTCCCAGCGCCCAGCCCCCGCGCACTCAAACCCCCCCACTGGGACAGGTGAGCGACAGAACCCACCTTAAGCGTTCTCTACAGCAGGGGTTCTCAAATGGGGGTCCAGGGACCCCCAGGGGTCCGTGGCACTTTGCAAGGGGGTCCGCGAAAAGTTTTCAGGAAAATAAACGTAAAAACTTTTTTTTTGTGTGCAAAAGCTTCATAGTTCAATGAAAATATGTTATGCTTTAAATCTAAAATGGTTCATGGATTACATTCTAATCTAACAAACCTATCCATTTAAAAGTCAAGCACGTTACCCTGGAAACAATTAAGCGTAGCCCAAAATCACAGATCAGAATGAGGGGGTCCCCGGTATATTTTCTATCTTGTAAGGGGTCCTTGACTGCAAAACATTTGAGAACCTCTGCTCTACAGTACTGGTTTAGTTTAAGTTGCATGGTGCTTAAACACAGGGGTGACATGAGAAAACACAGTAACAACACACAGAATATAGAAAGGGGGAAAACAATTGAATTGTCGTTTTGAGAGAAAAGCCTGTAGTGTGTGTGTGTGTATAAAAGAACTCTCCTCAAAAGAAACGACAGAACAAGCTTGAACAAATAAACACACGATGCGATGAGATTGCCGTGAAGGTGCCAGGTTTTGTTGTTTGTACTTTGTACTAACCACATGATGTTTTGTCCCAGCCTCCACAGCTTGGCCTGAAGACCAACCCCCCGCCCATCCAGGAGAAACCTCAGAAGATCAACAAGAAACCACCACCTGCCAGGGAGGAGCTGCTTAAGATAACGGTAGGCAAAACAAATCTAGTTCACAACTACCACCGTCTTCAATCTCTAACCGCACTTGATAAGAATACTTACATGCACAGTTTTCACAGAAATGTGGTTTGCACATAATATTCACAGAAGGATCTGCAGTGAAATCTCTAAATGGGTCAGTTGAAAGCGCAAAAGAGTTCTTTGTTCAGGCAGAAGACACTGCATAACTTCTGCAAATCTAGTTTAGTTGCTGGTTGTTTTGAGTGGAAGCACTCTTTAGAGCCTAAAGTTGAGGCAAAGAGGCACTAGGGCTGTCACTTTTTATTCGAAATTCGAATTTAACTTCGAATGTGGGGGAGGAGGGCATGTTCGAATGTATAATTGACCTGTTTTATTTTTTTATTTTTATTTTTTTAATTAACCAAAATTAACCAACTGCTGCTTGGCTGGTAATGTTAATCCCATGTCAGAAAAAGTCTCCAGATTTGTCGCGCTAGTCTCTTCTGAGAAAGATAATAATAATAATAATAATGATTGGATTTATATAGCGCCTTTCCAAGGCTCAAAGCGCTTACACAGAATCATTATTCGTTCACACCATTCGTACCGGTGGTTCAGAAGCGTGGCAGCCACACATTGGCGCTCAACGGTCCCTCCGAACCACCATCATCATTCATGTCTACATTCATACCAATCATACCAATCATACCATTCATGTCTTACATTCATACCAATCATACCAATCATACCAGGCAAGGAGGGTTAAGATTGTCTCCAGGGTCTGAAAAGTTGTCTCGAGTTGGATGCAGCCAAGTTTGTGAGGCAGTGTTGTGACTGTTAGCGTCCAAGCTAACACGTCGGGCCGATGCCCAGTGGCCTGGCCTGCAAATTATTATTATTTTTTTACCAAAAAACTTTGAATATATTCGAACATTTTGCGGGCAATTAAAGTTCGTTCAAACTTTATTTTGGGAAAAAGTGACAGCCCAAAGAGGCACCTAGATGGCATCAGTTCAAACGGCTCTCTAACAGGGTGAGCTGAGCTGATGGGGGATGCCATTTACCCTCCTCACTACACACCTAAAAGGCGAGGAGGTGATGAAACTGGCCGCAGCTCATTTCTGTTGTCCCTCCAGGAGGCGCTGGTGAGCGAGTATCTGAACAGCAAGAACCTGCCGGAGGCCCTGAGCGGCGTGCGAGAGATGAGGGCTCCTAAGCACTTCCTGCCGGAGCTGCTCAGTCGGGTCATGGTGTGTTCTCTGGACCGGCCCGACGACGACAAGGAGCACGCCAGCACCCTGATCCACACGCTGCGCGCTGAGGGTCTCATCACCGCTGACCACTTCATGCAGGTACGACCACCTGTCCAGTAACGTTATACTGTTACTCGCAAGAAGAGACAAACACACTAGGGATGGCCGATAGGATCAATATATCGACTATTGGCGATTGGCTGAGTCCATCGACGGTTGATTAAAATATATATATATATAATTTTTTCTGGGTCATTTTTGTCCTTTTATTTTGCTCATTTAATGGTCTAATTCAGGGGTTCCCAAACGTATGCCGCGGTCCAACCCTTTAATCACACCTCTGATCATCACACAAGACTAAGAGGATGTGATGTATTTCCCGATATGTTTTTTATATGATATATTTTGATTTCACAGAGCATGTGAACTTGGGCATAAGGGAAATTAATAATCCACGTACAAAAACATTTCGGCAAAATACCCCAAAATGCCAACAATTCCTCCCCCCTTACTCATCAGAATTTGTTGAGACAAAATGTGATGAGCAGCAACAGAAGAAATCAATCCACAAGCTATTAATGCTAAGCTGTGAAAAATGCTACCTTATCTGTAAAGGGGAGACTGGTGGGTACCCATTGAACCAATTTTAATTCCGATAAATTGAGCTGAGAGGTCAGGGGAGGGACCCCTTTGAGATAGTTTTCCCTCGCCAAAATGTTACCCATGTTTGGAGCGTTATTTAGCCCCCTTCCCAACAAGCTAGCATATTATGCTTGGTAGCAATGGATGTCTTAGGTCGTCTAGTTTCTTCTGATAACAGGATCTCCACTGTAGCTTTAAAAATGACACGGACACGCTGCGAAATGTCTGGAAGCACAGCCAGTTTAATGTAGGTGCCTTTGTTAACTGATTAGCCCGTTCAGACCGGCTGCGGCGCAGGCAGCTCTAGTTGGACGCAAGGATGAACTGATTAGATTTTCGTGGTCAAAGGTCAAGGTCACGTGACCTCTCCAACGCCATTTTCAAGCTTTTTAACGCCATATCTCAGGAATGCCTTGATGGAATTTCATCAAATTTGCCTCAAACATTAACTTGGCCTCAAGGATGAACTGGTCAAAGTTCAAGGTCACGGTGACCTCACGAACACCATTCCCAAGTTCGTTAACGCGATATCTCAAGAACGGCTTGATGGAATTTCTTCTGATTTGTCTCAAACAGTTCAAGGTCACTGTGACCTCTCACACACCCAATTTCCAAGCTCTGTAACACAACATCACAGGAGCGCCTTGACGGAATCTCTTCCAATTTGCCACAAATGGCGATTTGGACTCAAGAATGAACTAATGGTCATTCTAGTTTATCTCAAAATAGGGCACTTAATTGAATGATTTTGAGTGGTTTTGTGTCTGCCTTGGTATCTGTCACCTTTTTCACTCTGGTGAGTTTGCATCCCTGTAAGGTGCTTTCCGTGTTCCATGTTTTTCTTCGTTTGTTTTGGGGGGTCTCAAATCCTTCTGTGGTATTTTTACTGATGCGACGGCTCTGTGCATTTCCTCCCCCTCCTACACAGGCTTTCCTCAGCGTGCTGGACCAGTGCCCAAAGATCGAGGTGGACGTGCCCCTGGTCAAGTCCTACCTGGCCCAGTTTGCGGCGCGGGCCGTCATGGCGGAGCTGGTGAGCGTGGCCGAGCTGGCCCACCCCCTGGAGAACGGCACCCACTTCCCCCTCTTCCTGCTCTGCCTGCAGCAGACGGCCCGGCTGAAGGACCGTGACTGGCTCAGCGATCTCTTCCAGCAGAGCAAGGTCAACATGCAGAAGATGCTTCCAGGTACCTCGCCCCCCCTCTCCACCTCTGCTTCCGTGCTCCTCGATGAGGCTTTCTCTCATTCTTTCTGGGCTGTGTGATGTCTCTGCTCTGATGTTGAACCAGCTTTTGTGTTTGTGTGGCTCTTGTCAAATGCAGTTTTAATTTGAGAAATGTCTCCAGGCCACAGTGGCCGGTGAATGCCAAAGTCCAAGCCAAATAGATTAAAAAAAATATAATATGTTACCAAATGCCAATGTGGCTGTGGAGTAGACAAATTTGCCAGCCATAGAAAAAAAATCTACAGAAGCTACAGTATTTAGGCCCAATCGCAGTTCTTGTTTTGACCCCTATTTGACCCCCCCCCCCCTCCCAAACATGGTAGAGATCGACCAGAACAAAGAGCGCATGCTGGAGGTCCTGGACGAGAAGGGCCTGAGCTTCCTCTTCCCACTGCTGAAGCTGGAGAAGGAGCTGCTGAAGCAGATCACGGCAGATCCATCTCCTCAGTCCATCTACAAGTGGATCAAAGACAACATCACTCCCAAGCTTCACACCGACAAAGGCTTTGTCAACATCCTCATGACCAGGTACATAAATACACTTGTCTAAAATCAAATCAAAATGAATAACCAAAGTTTTTAAGTGACCGACCGTCTCCACCTCCTCTCCAGCTTCCTGCAGTACATCTCGCAGTGTGTGTCCATGGAGCCGTGCGAGCCCGAGGGCGACGATCTTTCCACGCCCTCCAAGGAACAGCTGGAGCAGGAGAAGACGCTGCTGTTGGCCTTCAAGCCCGTGATGCAGAAGTTCCTGCACGACCACGCCCAGCTGCAAGTCAGCGCCCTCTACGCCCTGCAGGTGCACTGCAATGCCAGCGGCTTCCCCAAAGGTACGCTACTTTGCTCACTTTGCTTTTGTGTGTTTGTGTTGTTTACTATGTTGCTAAACGGCAGGTTTAACACCGGCTTTAGCCATCACAGCACCTGAAATGAATTTCCAACAATTGGGCACGCAACGCAAATCTTAACGTGAAGTGGTAAAACTGTAAATAGACGGTTTTTGCTGCGACTGGTAAACGTTGCCACTTTGGCAAGCACCAAACCATGGTTCAGAGGCCCTTTTTTAAATAGTAAAAATCCAGTTTGCTAGTATGACATGAAATAGCTGCTTAGTGTGAGGATTTCCCAACTGCTGTGGCCTGTAGAGTTTCATGTTGTCTCCTTCCCTCAGGCATGCTGCTCACCATGTTGTCTCCTTCCCTCAGGCATGCTGCTGCGCTACTTTGTCCACTTCTACGACATGGAGATTATTGAAGAAGAAGCCTTCCTTGCATGGAAAGAAGATATTACCCAAGAATTCCCTGGAAAAGGAAAAGCTTTATTCCAGGTAACTGCCCAGTTTTTATTCTTTTACTTTTTATGCCTCCGCCAGCGAGAAGTCAGGCCGGAGGCATTATGGATCCGGGTTGTCCGCCCGCCCGTCGACTTGGACGCAATGATGAACTGATTACATTTTGGTGATCAAAGGTCACTGTGGCCTCTCGAACGCCATTTTCACGCTCGTTAACGTGATATCTCAGGAACGCCTTGACGGATTCCTTCGAATTTGCCTCAGACGTCCACTTGGACTCGAGGATGAACTGATTGGATTTTGGTGGTCAAAGTTAGGTCACTGACATCACGACCGCTCGTTTCATGCTCGTTAACGTGATATCTCGTTCTAGTTCTTTTCTTTTTTCAATATAATATTTAATTTACCTGTACACAGTAATTGGATTGCACTCAAGAAAAAATATTTTCGTATTTAACGCCATTTATTCTCATGTCGGGCAGAACATCTCTTTAAAGGCATTTACTTTAATTCACATTTCCCATTTCCCCTCCCGTTAGGTCAACCAATGGCTAACCTGGCTGGAGACAGCGGAGGAGGAGGAGTCCGAGGACGAAGCCGATTGAGGAACCGACCAGAAGCGGCCATCATGGTGTAGAAGATCGACCTTATCTATCGTTATAGTCTCGCCTTTCCGTTGTGAAACATGCTTAATTGAACCACTAGCACATGTCAGCTGCTTCTGTCTCACAGATATTAAACAAAAGCATGTACTCATAGGGCCACTGTGTTCTATGCCTTTTATATGACGGGCTGAGAAGTGTCATATGTCATCTATTGCTTAATGGATGATTGATTTTGCTCTCTGCCCTGATCGGCTACGTGAATTCTGAATTATGAAGTTGCTCAACCGTGTTTTCTTTTTTTGCTCAGACTGTAATTGTTCGTTTTTTTGTAACGTTTTTTTTTCATTGTATTGCATCATGTGTTTTGTTTCCACCCTTTAATTTGTTGCTGAATTTGACCCCAATAAGAAACGATCGCTTTTATTTCAAGGTGTGTGTGTGTGTAGGATTTTCTCTGAAATATATCGCTGTCAAATTTAGCGATGATGAACTCTTAATGCTAGCAGAAGGCGTCACAGGGCCGTTGTGAATCGTAGCTTCAGTGCTTTGTGCCGATTTGGAGCGTGAAGAGGGTTGGATGCTTAACATCTGTATTCCCTCTCGTCACATTCAAGACAGCTGAGGAGAACTGAGATCAGCCGAGACTCAGATCTGCTCAAATCAAATCAAATCAGCCGAGGACGAAGGGGCTGGAAAACATACACATGATTGCGTTGACATTTTGCCTGCGATCCATGCAGGGAAAATCCTGTTCATATTTGACATCCAAATAAGCCTTTTGATTGTTTCTGAAAGTACCATTCCATTGCAAGGAGCCCTTATGGAGAGAAGGCATATGCTGGCTAAACATTTCCTAAAGAATTAAGGTTTGCATTTGGTCACCCTATGCTTTACTAAAACTACCCCCCTCCCCTACTTTAATAAAAGTGCTCTTCATAGTCGCCAATGCTAAGCATCTTGCTTTACTATTTGCTTGTTTTATCCACCCCACCCCATAAGATTCCCCTCTATCCCTCTTTGAGGCCATTTACACCTGGCATTAACATGTGTTTTCTGTCATCAGATTGCAATCAGATTGTGTTTTATCCCTTGAAAGTACAGGTGTAAACACCCCCAAAATGCATTGAAGGATTGCAATCTGATTGGCCAAACCACCGCCGGAGGTGGTCAGGGATGCATTGTCTACACATTGAACACAAGTGTAAATGCAATGTGTCCTCTCAATCTGGATACAGCAACTGTATGCGGATTGAGAGGACAACCATTTCTGCCATCAGAAAACGCATGTTAATGCCAGGTGTAAATGGCCTCCATGTTGTCTTATTGGGTTGCAATACTCATCTTGTGAAGATATTTGACAAACTAATGAGTGTGTTTCTACCTCTTAGTTAGATGGGCTTTTTGTTCTGCGTGTTTGTTTTTGTTGTGTTGGGATCATGGAGAAGCAAATGCAGAAAGTATTTGATTTAGTCGTGGCCCGATCACACAATAAATCTATTGAAGCTCTAACTTTCCTACGAAGCTTCACGTGGTTTACAAGCGATTTTTAAGAACGAAAGAGAAGCGCCTTTTTTAATTGGACAGTTCGGCATCATCTTTGTGAAATGTCCCCGTTAGAAACTGGGGTTGAGTGAAAGTGTGAATTTGGCTCGTTTTATTTCGAATGCTCAAGTAGGTAAAGTTATCAAAACAATAATTAAAATCATTGGCAAAATAAAAGCTCAACTTTTTTTTAATCAATATGTATTTGACCATCCCCTCGTCGAAAGAGTCCCAATAGATAAAAAGCAATTGATAAGAAATTGAGATTTAACTTTGCCCAAGAATGAGTTATGCTCACGAGCCGTGTTCTAGATTTGCATCATGATGTAAAGGTAAATGAAATGTGAGATCCCGTGACCGGCTGGTTTACCAGGCTGAGGTATATTCATACATATTGTGCACCTCTATTTGCTCTGTCAATAAAGTCAATACTTGAGCACTAAACATTTCTTTCACCTTCATGTTCTCTTTCAGCATTGAGCTGCTTCACACTCGTGTCCACACACTCTCCAGAGAACTGCCCGGCAGAACCAATGTTGACGTTGAGATGTCTTCATTAGGATAACTTGACATAACCAAGACAACATAACCTGTCATCATTTGACATGACATAGCGGGCATTAACATGTCAATCAGTGCCATTACACAAATTAGTTTATAATGGGGTCATTAATGTTTTCCTTGACCTCAGCTGCAGTGGTACAATTGGAACCGCATTAAGTGTAATTACACGGTCTTGGTTAATGTCAAGTTGTCATAACAGACATCTCAATGTCAACTCAGAGTATGTAAATTGATAAATAGAAAAAGTGCATGAAAATTCACCTGAATGCATAGAATGAAGTGTCTTAGACACTCAAACAACCCCCCCCCCAACCGGATTTGTGTCCCCCTGGCAAGGTGTCCCTTATTCTTCCACATTGAAGGTGACAACGTTACTCAGTATTGTGGTGTCAGGAATATTATTAATGTTTTACATTTTAGATTGGTTTCCAGTTAGCTATTGAGTTTATATAGTGACTTTGCTGTTGTACACATTATACTGTTGCTGCTCTAGAAACAGTTACATTTAAAAGATACATTCAAATCATGTTCTGAATTTATTATTTTTTGATCATATAATTTTTTTAAAGCAATTATTCAGTCATGTAAAACAACCAATAAGAGTATCGATAAAGAACCAAACCAATTAGGAGTATCGATAAGTGAGGGATGCAAACACAAGCTTCACCACCGCACAACCTCGACACCAGTCAAAAAAGAAGAAATCTCGCCAGCACCCGTGCAGTCTGCCACTGTGTTGACCAGTGAGCAGCTCTCTCTCTCTGTATGTCTGTCTCACCTCTCTCCCCCCCTCTATCTGTCTCTCCTCCCCCCCCCCCCCGTCTCTCCTCTCTCCCCCCCTCTATCTGTCTCTCCTCCCCCCCCCGTCTCTCCTCTCTCTCCCCCCTCTATCTGTCTCTCCCCCCCCCCCCCTGTCTCTCCTCTCTCTCCCCCCTCTATCTGTCTCTCCTCTCTCTCCCCCCTCTATCTGTCTCTCCTCCCCCCCCGTCTCTCCTCTCTCTCCCCCCCTCTATCTGTCTCTCCTCTCTCTCCCCCCTCTATCTGTCTCTCCTCTCTCCCCCCCCTCTATCTGTCTCTCCTCTCTCTCCCCCCTCTATCTGTCTCACCTCTCTCTCCCCCCTCTGTCTCTCCTCTCTCTCCCCTCCTCTCTCTGTCTCCTCTCTCTCCCCCCCTCTATCTGTCTCACCTCTCCCCCTCCTCTATCTGTCTCTCCTCTCCCCCTCTATCTGTCTCTCCTCTCTCTCCCCCCCTCTATCTGTCTCCTCTCTCCCCCTCTATCTGTCTCTCCTCTCTCTCCCCCTCCCATCTGTCTCCTCTCTCTCCCCCCCTCTATCTGTCCTCTCTCTCCCCCCCTCTATCTGTCCTCTCTCTCCCCCTCCTCTATCTGTCTCTCCTCTCTCTCCCCCCCTCTATCTGTCTCTCCTCTCTCTCCCCCTCCTATATCTGTCTCTCCTCTCTCTCCCCCTCCTCTATCTGTCTCTCCTCTCTCTCCCCCCCTCAATCTGTCTCTCTGTCTCTCCTCTCTCTCCCCTCCTCTATCTGTCTCTCCTCTCTCTCCCCCCCTCTATCTGTCTCTCCTCTCTCTCCCCTCCTCTATCTGTCTCTCCTCTCTCCCCCCCCCCCCCCCCCCTCTATCTGTCTCTCCTCTATCTGTCTCTCCGTCTCTATCTGTCTCTCCTCTCTCCGTCTCTCGATGACACAGAGGCTTCATCAGCAGATAATCAAGTCATATTTCTGTTTTCCATCTGCGGATTGAGTTTGACGTGTAACTATTTTTTAATTTCTGTTTCTGAAAAGAAAATAGAACCACAAAACAAAAAAAGCTGGACCATGAGGTCATGATTAGGCGGCTTTTGCAATGTAGTCAAATCAAACATTTGAAGATGTGGTGGTGTTGATCATAATAATAGCTCAGGGAAACGTCCGGCCCCCGGCCCCTTAGCTTTGTGACAATGTGGCCCCTTGATCCTAGTTGAATAATAATAATAATAATGTAAAGCAATGTTTTTTGTCTTGGGTTTGACGAAGAGGCCACTATAGGTCATCATTGGTTATTCCTGGTCTGTTGGGATCCAGAAGTATTCCACCACCTTCCTGCTTCTGCGTAGAGGGGCGGAGTCAGGGCGTAGAGGGGCGGAGTCAGGCCGCTGCCCAGCAGGCAGGTCGCCGAAGTGACTCGGACCCAGATCCTTCCCCACATGCGGGGCAGACACCCTCAACATGGACCTGAAAATATGATGAAGACTTATACCACCAACAAAACAACATGGACCTGAAAATATGATGAAGACTTATACCACCAACAAAACAACATGGACCTGAAAATATGATGAAGACTTATACCACCAACAAAACAACATGGACCTGAAAATATGATGAAGACTTATACCACCAACAAAACAACATGGTCCTGAAAATACGATGAAGACTTATACCACCAACAAAACAACATGGACCTGAAAATATGATGAAGACTTATACCACCAACAAAACAACATGGACCTGAAAATACGATGAAGACTTATACCACCAACAAAACAACATGGACCTGAAAATACGATGAAGACTTATACCACCAACAAAACAACATGGTCCTGAAAATATGATGAAGACTTATACCACCAACAAAACAACATGGACCTGAAAATATGATGAAGACTTATACCACCAACAAAACAACATGGACCTGAAAATATCATGAAGACTTATACCACCAACAAAACAACATGGACCTGAAAATATGATGAAGACTTATACCACCAACAAAACAACATGGTCCTGAAAATACGATGAAGACTTATACCACCAACAAAACAACATGGTCCTGAAAATATCATGAAGACTTATACCACCAACAAAACAACATGGTCCTGAAAATATGATGAAGACTTATACCACCAACAAAACAACATGGTCCTGAAAATATGATGAAGACTTATACCACCAACAAAACAACATGGTCCTGAAAATATGATGAAGACTTATACCACCAACAAAACAACATGGTCCTGAAAATATGATGAAGACTTATACCACCAACAAAACAACATGGACCTGAAAATATGATGAAGACTTATACCACCAACAAAACAACATGGTCCTGAAAATATCATGAAGACTTATACCACCAACAAAACAACATGGTCCTGAAAATATCATGAAGACTTATACCACCAACAAAACAACATGGACCTGAAAATATCATGAAGACTTATACCACCAACAAAACAACATGGTCCTGAAAATATCATGAAGACTTATACCACCAACAAAACAACATGGTCCTGAAAATATCATGAAGACTTATACCACCAACAAAACAACATGGACCTGAAAATATGATGAAGACTTATACCACCAACAAAACAACATGGTCCTGAAAATACGATGAAGACTTATACCACCAACAAAACCAAACCAAAAGCTTTGCCGTTGTTTTGTACTACAAAGTGTCGTGTTTTTCAGATGGTCGATATCTCGTTTTCGAGCAAGACTTCATATTTCAAATACATGTCAACCCAATGACCTATATCCATTTCAGTTCTTGGTTACCTGCATGAACTGCTGTCAGCATCTTCAGGGTTGGGCTCAGGGGTCGAGATGTATACAGGGTCTCCTTCCTGAGAATAATACAAGAACAAAAGTAACAGGAGCAAAATCACAGAATGAGGCCGTTGGTGGCACAATGCTGGAATTACATTTTACTTTTGTTAAAAGTGCCTTAATCCAATCCTATGTTTTTTGAGCCAAGGGGCATGAAATCAAATCACCCGCACAGTATTGATTAACAGTATGCTTTATCGGATCATTAATCAGGATTATCGGATTATGGATTATTGGATCATGAGTACAAACACTCATTTTCAGAATCCTCTCACCGTGAAGTTTCTTGGGGTGCCGTCCTGATTTTTGAGGATTTTAACCCTCTGGTCGCTTTCCGTCATGCAGAGGACATAGCTCTTGATGCTGGCTTGGCACTGCGGGAAAATCAACAGAAGATTGATTGACACCAACCACAGATGACAGAGAAACAAGAAACAATGATGCAGGCTAGACTCTATGACGCTCTGTTGTTTTCAATGATTTTGGTGCTTAAGGGACACTCCACCAAAAAACAATACTGATTTATTTTGCACATAATCTCAAACATCTTAAAACTGTAAACAGTTTTGCAGACATTCATTTAGTTGGACAGTTATTGAGAGTTGATTTGATGTAAGTTGTGGACCAGTTATGTCATTGTGCATGAATGACATCACTCATCACTGACTGCATATTAAATGGAGAGCCAAAGTGAAACGTCACTTCCTGCTTTCTCCCTGTACCAGCGCTCTGAAAAATATGTATGGCGCTGGACGGAGAATAAGGTTACTTTTTTGATCCCGTTTGAATTGTAAAAAAAACATAACTTTGCATGTCAAGAAAGTCACAGTTTGTCGTCAAACTGAAATGTAGGGGTTAGATTCGTATAAAAACGACATAGCTCATGGAAGCTTGTGGCATGTCGCCGGTCTTCAGCTTTGCCGGTAGAGAAAGTGACGTCACTTAGGCGACAGTGTATGTAGTCTTTCTGATTTATAACTTCTAGTGCAACAGTTTAGTGACAAACTGCGACTTTCTTGACATGCAAAGTTACGTTTTAAATTGACAAAATTTGCGTTGGCACCCCGTGGCACAATTCAAACGGGATCAAAAAAGTTACCTTATTCTCCGTCCACCGCCATTCATATTTTTTGCAGCGCTGGGACAGGGAGAAAGCAGGAATGACGTTTCACTTTGGCTCTCTATACACGTATTTTGAAATTGGGAAATGGTATTTGTATGCAATGGGGTGAGACCGTGTGAAGTCCACTAAATGGCTTGAAGCAGGCAGGATTTCAGAGGGGGGGGTTTCTTCCTCACTGCTTTGTTCTGCCTCTGGGCCTTCAGGTCCTCCTGGGCCCTGAAGGTGTGGGCTAAGACCTGGTGCTTCTCCCTCCAGCCCAGGCACTCGGCCACACGCTCCTGCCTCTCCTTCTCAGCCAGACGCCTCTCAGCCTCGGCCTCCAGCTGAGCCTGGTGGGCCTTCTCGCTGTGCTCCTCTGACACCATCGCTCTGCGCCGCGAGGTCAGCTCCCTGCCAAGAGGTTTTTGAAGCAATACATAGGCTAAATAAAGTTGTCTTGACTTGACGATATGCCATTTCATTCATTCATTCATTCATTCATTCATTCATTTTTTTTTTTTTTTTTTTTTTTTTTTTATAGGACGAATCAGCGGGACATCACGACACCCTGATATGCCACCCGGAACCGCGGCAGTGAACTAGTATGAGTTGTGCCAAACAAACGTTAATATCTCAAAAACTCTACATCACATCGCTTATATTTGAACATTCTGAGTGAGAGCAGAAGTAGCTCAAGGGCGTATAATATATTTATGTCGTGTTCAAGTTGTGTGAACTGTCGCAGTTCTAAAAATGAAGTGAATTTAGTAAGAAGCACAGCCTGCTAGCGCCAGACACTCAAGGCTGGCTCCATAGGGTCCCATTATCAGCTGTCGTTTGTTTACCAACACTCATCCCTCGTATTGCCTTCGGGCCTGAAATCAAGGTATCAACAAAAGACTGTTCATTTCTAACAAACTTTTAAAAATGGAAAACTACAAGCCTTTGGTGTAAGTGTGCACACCTTTCAATGAGCAGTCAGCAGAAGCAGCCTGTGCTTTGCTAACAGCAGTACGTCTGTTTGAGTAAGCCTCTAGCTTAGCTAGACAGACAGCTGAGCACATCTGTCTGTTTGAATAAGCCTCTAGCAGCTGAGCACATCTGGATTTAGGACTTTTCTCCCCTTATTCGTTGCAGAAACATTGACGGACGTTTCAAGGGGACCACCTACTGTACGCATTCACATCCAAACGAAAATCTGATTTAGTAGGTTTTCATTTCAGGCCTCGAGGCATAAAAAACAGACCGTTTGAAAGCCTTTTGATATCCACTGTGTAGGTAGTCTCTTAAAACAGACTGTATCATCTACATCCGGCGAATGCAGCTATATACAGTCTGTACGTTACACCCCCAGAACATGCACAAGGAAGTTGGGAAAAAAACCTTCAGACTGGAAGGAAGTTCTACGGAATCCGACCAATCACGACACGTGAATGCGGCATATTGGATTCTGATTGGACTAATGAGCGGAAGACCCGCCTTTCTGCCGGCATATTGGATTCTGATTGGACTAATGAGCGGAAGACCCGCCTTTCCGCTTCCCATTCCGGTTGGTGCATGATTCTCCCCCACGAAGTACAGACGGTATGGCGGAAGCATTTGAAAATTGCGGAAGCCAACTCGTCTGTTCTAAGAGACTACTGTGTAGGTGAGCTGAAGCTTGGCTTAGCATCATATTCCTGCTTCTCTGCTGTCTGTCCATCTTATTCAACCTGTCTCTGTTTTCTCCTGTCCTCATGTGTCTTCCTCTGCCTCACACTATTTATACACAACACAACATTACAATATAGCTGCCACTTTTATCCACAACCACTTGGACGAGCAGATAGCTGTTCAATCTCAATGCTTTTCAATTTCAATGTGCTTTATTGGAATGAATGTCCACAAGTTAAAACAAGATCAATATAGATTTTCTATTATATTCCCTGCTGCAATGTAGGTGAATGTGTGTGTGTGTGTGCGTGTGTGTGTGTGTGTGTGTGTGTGTGTGTGTGTGTGTGTGTGTGTGTGTGTGTGTGTGTGTGCGTGCGTGTTTGTGTGTGTGTGTGTGTGTGTGTGTGTGTGTGTGTGTGTGTGTGTGTGTGTGTGTACCCAGACCCTCAACCGCAAAGTGACTATAGTCATAAACCAACGAAGAATTAATATTTGGTTTGAAACTATAGGGTTCCAATATGAATGAGCTATTTTCATACGTTTATATTTGAACATTCAGTCAGAGAAAACAGCTTGTTAATGAGAGCGGTCAGAGGAGGAGATGCAGACTGGTTCAAACTAACAGAAAGCCACACATACTGAACTAAACAGCTGTTTACAGCAGTGCTGTGCATTAGGGGATGTCACTTAAATACAGAAAATAAGGTCGGTGATTCACAAAAGTGTATGGGAGTGGTCATTTGTGTTCAGCAGGATAATCTTCACAAACGTGAATCACTTTTATGACTTTTGAAAGGTAGCTAAATGTATTTTACATTTTTTTTTGAAGCGGCGATCAGAAATGTATCATAAATGCAAAACACCTCGTACCATGGTTAAAATCAAAGCTACCTCGTTGCACACACGGTGAGTAATACAGTATTTCTCAACAGAAATCTTGCAGAGTGCAACGCTCAGACATACTTCTCTTTAATCTGGACGTTTTCCTCTGTGCTTTGCCTCAGCTTGTGTCTCAGCTCGTCTCTCTCGCCCTCCAGGCTGTGGTTCTCCTGCAGCAGGGACACTTTCTCCGCGGACACCCTGTCCAGCTTCAGCTTGGCCTCGAAGTAGCTCTTCTCTGTTTGGGCCAGCGAGAGCTGCAAAACAGTGTGCTGCAAGAGAGACCCGGCCGGCCCTAATTAATGTCACAAGTCATGAATTGACTCAAATCACTTGTGTTAATGACTTTCATTAAAGGAACACTCTGCCCATTTTCAACCAGCTTTGTATCATTAGGACATCAGTAGTATATCAGAAAACTGTAAACGGTTTTGAAGTCTGTCATTTAATTTCACAGTTATTGAGTGTTAAAGTGTGGACCAGTGACATCACTGGTCCACACTAACTCAAATTAATAACTCATTAACTCAAATCAACTCTCAATAACTGTCAAACTAGATGAATGATGAATAGTTTGACAGTTATTGAGAGTTGATTTGAGTTAATGAGTTATTCATTTGAGTTAGTGTGGACCAGTGATGTCACTGGTCTACACTTTAACACTTAATAACTGTCAAATTAAATGACAGACTTCAAAACAGTTTACAGTTTTCTGATATACTACTGATGTTCTAATGATAAAAAGCTGGTTGAAAATGGGCGGAGTGTTCCTTTAATAGTTATGTGCTGGCCGCACTCATGGAAATATATGCTTGTGATGGAGAGAGAGCTCCATTCCAAAAAACAAGTCATCTGCACTTTATTGCTCTATGCCTCAGCTGATTGAAATGATGATCAGACTTTTTGC
>NC_139652.1:6216359-6338859 GCF_964638095.1 Poromitra crassiceps
CCATAGGGACTTATCGTGGTTCTCAACGGTATTCTCTTTTATAAGTCCTGTGATATATGTATAAATCATTGGCAGTACACAATGTATATATACTATAGACTATGTCTATAACATTCCTGCGGGGACAGGTTTTCTTTTCCTAAACTAACAGTATAGACCCTTTTCACGGAGGCCATTTTGTGTCAAAAAGGCAGGGTAAACACAGGTGCAAGCAAAACACTAATGAGGGTTTCCAAATTCCAATCATGGAAGTTGGAAACCCTCATTAGGGTTTTGCTTGCACCTGCTGTGTTTAACCTTAGTTTGCCCTGCCTTTTCAACACAAAATGGCCCCTGTGAAAAGGGTCTATTGAGGACACAGATGTAAGGCTACATGATGAGGCCTATATTAACGATGCACCCCCCCCCCCCCCCCCCTCTCTCTCTCTCCCTCCATTACCTTCCTCTTCCTGACCAGCTCTCCTTGCAGGTGGTTGATCTGGAGGAAGGAGCCGCCGGAGCCGAGTGCGCTGAGCGGCCGGACGGCTCGAACGGGCCTCCTGCACGGCCTGGGCAGATCTTTCACCTCCTCCATCATCGTCCCCCCCGCCCCGAAGCGGCTGCTGCCCCCGTTCACGTTGCTGCTGCTCATGGACAGAGACGTGTACAGGCCACTGTCCAACGAGGACGTCTGCAGGTCTGCGTGAGAGGTGGCTCGGAGTGACATTTCCAAGAAAGACCTGCTGGTCCACTTCTGCCCCAAATGTCACCGTATTTAGCTGAAAGCGGATGGCACTCCCGAGTGTTAGTCGGCCTGCAGCTTGAAGGAAGTTGCTGGTTTCATGTTGACGTCACTGGATCCTATCACTCACACAGAGCACCATGCATCATTCATTAGGGAAGGTGATACAGCAAGAGAAACATTACTCCATTCATTTAGCACAGAGCGCAGTCGACGCTGTGTGTGAACTGTCATTCACATTTTGCTGTTCACACACACAAGATACTCTCACATACTGTAGGCTAGAGTCACACATGCTTTAGACATATAGGCTGCTACTGTATACTGCCCTGCAAAGCCAAAAGGGGGTAACTCGCCAAGAGTGTAGAACTGAGAAAAATGACTTTAACGTTTTGTTGTTGTCCAGCCAAATCTATTTTAGGGAGAATATTGGAAATGTGTTATATATATATTTTTTATGTAGTTATTTATCTCCATATATATATATTTCTTTTTAGCTCAAACTTGACCTTTGACCCTTATTTGGAAGTTACCTTACTCTGGCTTTGCATTGTCTGCAAAATGATAAGGGGTGATGTATATTTATTTATTTATTTATTTATTTATTTCGGTCATGGGCAATTAAAACATTTCATAAAATAAAACGAAAAAGTACAAACAAGCAGCACAAGGCTGATAGACCGAAAAGGTGTAGGCTGAAGCTATAGCTTATAGCGCCTACCCTTCTTACTTAAACAAGCTATACAACAGAAAAATGATTAACGAATAATCAATTATAAACAAAAACAGAGACAATAATTCTCAAATTCAAATAATTACACAATTGACAATTACACTGCATATACATTGCATTACCCGAATATGCACATATACCGGTACACATATATATATATACATATATATACATAGGATATCTTAATAATTATTATCATTATAATCATTATTATAACCACAATAATCACTTTCATAATTATATTTCATTACAATATACAATACAATACAATATATACAATATACAACCGTCCAGAAATTAATATACACCATACACCGATTATATATAACTCAATATTGTTACTATAACTCTTCCTCCCTATACCTCATAATAATGCATTTTTTATATTTCTTTTTGAACTGGATCACACTTGAACATTGCTGTAGCTCCACATCCATACCGTTCCATAGCTTTACTCCACATACTGAGATACAGTATGATTTTAATGTCGTCCGAGCTCTTTGGGTTTTTAAATTTAACTCCCTCCTGAGGCAATAACCCCCCTCTCTATCAGAGAACATCGCCTGGATATTTCCAGGAAGTTGATTATTCCTGGCTTTATACATTATAATCGCAGTTTTATATTCTATAATTTCCATTAATTTTAAAAGATTTGAATCTAGAAAAAGTATGTTAGTATGATCACGATATCCAGCATAGTTTATTATCCTTATAGCTCTTTTTTGAAGGATGGTTATTGCATGAAGTGAAGTTTTATAGGTATTTCCCCAAATCTCTGAGCAATAATTTAAGTATGGTAAGACCAGGGAACAGTAGAGCATGCGGAGTGATTTCAAGTCTAAAACCTGCTTTGCTTTGCTCAAAACTGAAATACTTCTAGATAGTTTACTATGTATATATTTAATATGTGATTTCCAGTTAATTTTATCATCTATTATCACCCCAAGAAATTTGTTTTCAAACACTCTTTCAATATCAACACCATCTATCTGTATATTTACTTGATTATCTATTTTATAATTACTAAATATCATAAATTTTGTCTTAGCTAAATTT
Source organism: Poromitra crassiceps (assembly GCF_964638095.1). Lineage (NCBI taxonomy): Eukaryota > Metazoa > Chordata > Actinopteri > Beryciformes > Melamphaidae > Poromitra > Poromitra crassiceps. The sequence goes on from NC_139652.1 coordinate 6,218,870, forward strand.
AATGACAATTTATTTATATCAAACCACCTTTTTAATTTATACAATTCACAAGTGACCTGGTCCAATAGCTCCTGTAAATTTGCTCCAGAACAAAAAATATATATTTATAAAACGGCTCTCTCAAATCAAGCAATCTGATTGGTTCACAGCCATTGTATAATTCCAGTAACCGAGTTCAATAACCCATGGCCATGGGTTATTGGTTGCCATGGCAACTCTCTTACTAAAAGGCAGCTCTGCGCTCGAGCTCCGTGTTGGGCTTTCCAGAAAGCTCTCAGCTTCTCAGCAAGCGTCAGGATTGGCCAATGTCAACTTCAGTCTCCAGAACGATCCAATCAAATCACCCGCACGTCTATCTTCTTGCTAGAGGTCCCGCCTTACAGTAGTGTCAAAACAAAAAGCTACTCGCTTGCAGCCAGACGCATGATGGCGCAACTCTCTAGGCTTTGGTTACCTCAAAAACAAAATGGCGGAGACAACTTTCAGATCCTTGTGAATCGATCTTCGCTTATAACTTTACTAATACTTCGCAGAAAATGATGTTTTGTACAAGAATAGACGCGGGCTAATGTCTTAACCCCTCTCTCGCGCGCCCTCACTCTTAACCCCGCATTTCTAAATAAGACGTAACGTTAGTTGGTGTCGGCATATGGCTCTGGTGTCGAGCTTTGCAAAAGCTCTCAGCAAGCGCCAGGATTGGTCAATGTCGACTTCAGTCTCCAGAACGATCCAATCAAATCACCCGCACGTCTATCTTCTTGCTAGAGGTCCCGCCTTACAGTAGTGTTTCAACTGACTCTATCAGAATAAAATGCCAGTCGGACTTATAGTATTATTATTATTATATTATTATACTTGGAAACCGTTTTATAAAAGCAATATAGCACTCGAGCTGCGTGGTGTTGTGGAATATATCCCGCTGATAAGCTGTTATCCCACGAGGCCTGCGGCCTCGTGGGATAACAGCTTATCAGCGGGATATATTCACCACAACACACTTGCTCTCGTGATATATTGCTTATTTATACAACAGGTAGTTCCGGCCGAGCAATTTGATTGGACAAGAGGGATCCTACGAGTGCCTATATTTCACGATAATGCACTGGCGCTTCACTGTGTGTAGATCACTCCGCTTCACAGCTGCCCTAATCAACAAAACGCTTCACAGCTCTAGAGTAGACAGTAGTAAAGTAGACAGCCTGCAGTTAATTAGGCTGATTAGGCTACATTTTCAGCAAAGCAGAAAGCTGAGGGGACTATTTTTGTTGGCGGAGGAATAAATACAGAAATCATCTATTTTCTCAGCTTTTTGTCATTTTTTTAATCAGCTTTGTTTAATAGAACTGTTGTATAAAAGCAATATCACACGAGAGGGAGTGCATTGTTGTCTAATATTGGCACTGCTGTGATTATCTACGGCACTCGGCCTGCGGCCTCGTGCCTGCGACCGAATCACAGCAGTGCCAATATTAGCCAACAATGCACTCCCTCTCGTGTGATATTGCTTATATATATATATATATATATATATATATATATATATATATATATATATATATATGTAAGGGATAATGTATATTGAGGCGGTGATTACGGGGGAAATAATGACCGACAGGTGATGATTGAGCCCAACGCGCAGCGGAGGGCTTAATGATTCACCTGAAGGTCATTATTTCCCAGTAATCACCGCCTCAATATACATTATCCCGCTTAGAACACGGCCTACAACTAAATCATTCAATAATCTGACAAAAATAATTATTCAAATAGATTTTTTAATAGCGTTTTCAACGGCAAAGCGGTTTCATTCGTAATTGGCACACAAGACACCACAGCTGCAACTGGTTGGCCTAATTAGTAGTGTTTGCTGACAAAAGGCTCTTATCAACTGATTAATCCAGGTGTGGCAGAGCAGCGGTCGGTTGTCGAGAAATAATGACCGGTGAATATTGTTGATTGACCAATCAGAATCGAGTATTCGAGAGAGCCGTGTTCTAAATATATATATATATATATATACATATATACATACATATATATATACACACACACACACACACACACACACACACACACACACACACACACACACACACACACACACACACACACACACACACACACACACACACACATGATATTATACATGATATCGATGAAAAGGCTCATTGTGGTGATGCTTGGTCTCTTGTTTGTTAAAACCAAGTCCATTGGTGCCCTCTAGTGTTCAAAACTGGTGGCACAGGAACACAGCACAGCAGGAGATGCACTGCGGATAGAAATACAGGCTGTTTGGGAAATTTAAATATTGACTTTGCCATTCTGTTCAGTAAGTGAAAGATCTCAGTGTACTTTCTAGAGATTTGGTCCCAAAACAAAAGGACCAGAATTGGGAGTATCTGACTAAATATATTTATTTGTTGTGATTGGATGAACGCTAGGCCAATCAGAGGCAGAGAGGGCGGGTCATGCCGTCGCCATCAGGCCAATCAGAGGCAGAGAGAGGCGGCTCATGCCTTCGCCGTCATGGGGGGAAAAATATCGCCGGCGGGTTGGCTGAAGCTCCCCTCAGGCCACAGTTAGCGAGCGTACATCCGGTGATTTTGGCCTTCAAATTAAAAGTGTGAATTTATCAGAGAATTTGTCAACTTGACCTTGGTAAAGTAAGGTCAGTGTACAGAAGAGTTACACCCTACATTACACACTACATTTCCCACTGAACTTAACCCCACTTCACCTCAATCACACCTGCAGACAATCAGTTCTAATCATCCCCAGGCAGCCATCCTGCCTTTAAAGACTCTGCTTCACTTGGTCGGAGTAGCTGCAGAGAGAGCAGCTCTCTCTGTGTTTAACCTGTGCGTGAATGATAAACGTCACTTATGATTTATCTTTACGACCACTGTTGGAACAGCCTATCCTGAGTTTATGCATGAGTGATACACCCAATTGATTATCCCTGATTAGCAGCAAATGGTTTTGGCAGCTGAAGTTCATGAATCATGGTGGTAAATGTTGTTATTATGTGTAGGCTACAGTTTCAGTAGTTGTAGGAGTGACAGGCCTACTTTTTGAACCCCTTTTCTAAACTTTCTTGCAATCAGGTAAGGTAGTGGGGTATTCTAACAGGATACAGCAAAGATGATACATGAAAAGAACAGAGCAGATATGGTTCGGTTGATCTCAAGCTCAACATATAGGCTACATACAGTAGGCTAAAATATATGAAGATTTCATTGGTAAAAACAGGTAAATGCCATTCTTAAAATGAATAAACAACACCTGTTTGATACTTCCTGGAGTGCACATACAAATATTGAGGGGATTTATATGAAAATTATCAGATGAATGTTTTAATTATAACTTAATACAAAATATACAAGAAATAAACGAATTACAATATAAATTCATCAATATGTAATATAAAACCATAAAAAATACAGATACCTGTTTTTGCAAATGAACTCTTCCAGCCTATGTGTATGAATCGTATGAATGTAATTGTGTGTTTTTTTATTGTTGTTGTTGTTGTTGTTGTTGTTAGCCTTAGCATTATTAGCATTTATTTGTCTTATTAATATGCGTTCTCTTTATTAACATCCTGACTGTACTGTTTTTCCCTTGGTCCTGTTCTGCCAGTTGCCCCATTTCCCCAAGACGATTGCTGAGCTTTTATTTTGACATCGCGCCCGGAAACGGCTGTGTGTGTACTGCGCTGGAATTGACCACGATTGACGCAGGTTTCCAGTAGTGGGCATGGATAGTGGGTCGTTCAGGGCTAACTTTTGCGTCACCACGCTCTTCCCTAGGACAGGACAGGGCAGGCAGCTCAGCTCACCTCTGTCTGACACTCCGACGCTCCTGTCCGCCACATTCTACTCTCTCCACCACCCTCCAGCCGTGTGACATACAGCTGATACTACCCTGCTGGGAAGGAAAGGTGGGTTTTTTAGCTTGAGTTTGTCAGCCACACGTGTCTCTCTGTCGCTTCTAAACTTCTGATTAGCCTAGCGTCTGCTCTGTCCTGCCCACGATCACGACATGTGCAGAGCAACCCCACTGGAGACAAACTCACTGTCAACAACCAACAGTTTGTATCGGTGTGAAAAGTATTTCCAGCAGGCCAAGGATTACTAGTTTATAGGATTACGTTACTGTAATGCCATCTTTCTCTATATCACTACATCACTATGAGATCATCATCTTCTACTTCTGTTGGGGGTAGATGGATGTAGTTCCTGTCAGTTAGTAGTCTACTGGTCTACCTGTAGATACTGGTCTAACTCAGAGACTCAGTCCTAACTTGAAGTCCAACATTCCAGTAACGTGTCTCTGAGGCGCAGTCAGTTTACTGTCCTAAATCATTCCTATATAGAGATGGGTTCCACGGAATTCTGTTGCTAGGGAACAGTTTGGGACCTAGTTTATTTCCTGTTAGTTATTGTACTAGCAAACAGTGCAACAGGAAGTAAGCTGGGGGAAATTTAGCATGCTTGTTGTCAAGTTAAAACCGTCTCTATAGTGTGTGTGTTCAGCTGTTAGTTAATAATAGTGACTGTTGTTCTTGAGATTGTTTGTTTTCTGCCAAAGTGTTAATGCAGCCTGCTCTGTGTCAGAGCCGCGTGATTTCTAACCCCACATAGGATAAGCAATAACCACGCCCTGTGGCGCCGGGATTGGCCAGGAGCAACACTGGAGGGCACGCAGCCCAGCGATTTCATGAACCAACTGAATAGCTCTTGAGAACGGACAGCGATTTCGAGAGCGGACATTGAAATGAATTATGGTCACCTACCTTCCTTAGCATAGTAATAATAATAATAATAATAAGTATAATAATTGTAATTACACAATGTAGGTAGCCTACACAATCTACAAAAACATGCAATAATATAAACGGTGTTGTGTTCAACGTTCATAGCTCATATAATATAATGTATCATATCGTTAATTTCAAGCTCAATTCTTACCCAGAGAAAAGGTACAGCACTGAAAATGTAACAAGCAATAGTTTTTTAAACATCTTTACTTTAAAAGATGAAAAACCCCAGGTGCTTTAGTCCCAAGCTTCAATGCTCCTGGCCAATCCCAGCGCCACAGGGCGTGGTTATTGCTTATCCTATGTGGGGTTAGAAATCACGCGTCAGAGCCACCTGTTGGTCTGACTGCAGCTCTCTCCCTATAGCAAACCAGGCAAGCATGACCCCTGACGATGCTGCCTTCAAATGCTGATAGGAAAGTCAGACGTCTGGGATGTCCCAGTCTGAACAGCTTTCTCCTGCTACTTAGTGGGAAAATCTAACCCGCAAGACTGACAGAATGAGAAACAAGCATAGTCGTATTGCAGCAAGGACAGCTATACTTAACTTAAAGAAAGGCTTTGCCGATTTTCTACCCGCTTTGTATCATTATGATCTCGATAACAGCGTTTCCGCTAGCACTTAAAGCTGCAGGACATCATGTCCTTTAAGATTTCAAATACAGTTGTATAAATTCAGGACACATTAAATCTGTGTTTATTGAGCTTAAGAGCAATTGATATAGGCTTAGGCTATATAAAGACATACATAACATGTATGTGACATTACATAATTAGGTTTATATTTTTTTATTTGAAAGTATAAACAGCCAATAAGACTCAATAAACCTCGGCTCATGTGAAAGTTCCACGTTGTGAATGTGTTTTTCTGATGGCTTTCTGCCCCGGCTGTCAAACTCCCACTGTGCGCAGACAGACAGGTGTGACCCGGGCTGGGCTCACTCACTCGTCTGTGATTAGACAGTGTGTGGTTAGCGGTCTGTGGCTGTGTGTGTCTGTCCCGAGCAGGGGGGTGACGCCATGTTCCGCCTCCTGAGTCCGGGGCGAGGCGGGCACGCGAGCCGCTGCCTCTGGGCGGGGCAGCGGCGGTACGCGCACCACAGGAGCGTGGTGGCCATCCGACGGGAAGACATCAACGTGTGGGAGAGGAGAGCCCCACTCGCCCCACGACACGTCAAGGAGCTCACCCAGGCCGGGCACAGGGTGCTGGTCCAGCCCTCCAACCGCAGAGCCATCCACGAGAAGGTGATGCACCAGGGGAGGGCAGGGGACATTTGGCTGTTTGGTGATGAGAACATAGACACAAAATGATCCATGTGTTCCTGGTAGATCGTTTGCTCTGATGTTCCATGCTAACACTTTAGCATAAACTATCTTGAGTGATAGTTGCTCCAGGCTAATACTTTAGCATTCACTGAGTGATACATGTGCCATTCTTCCAACACTTTAGCATTCACTATGTTGAGTGATAGAGGCTCCAGGCTTGCAACTAGGGCTGCACGATATATCGTTTACACATCGTCATCGCGATGTGCGCATGCGCAATAGTCACATCGCAGGGCGTGCGATGTTAAAAGTAAATTAACTCGTCATTTTGCTTGATAAACTCTCACTTTAGGGGTAGCCTACTGAGTGAAATGCAGTCTCTCTCAAAGGTGAGAGATGCCCTACTACTGTACTCACTCATTTAGTGCTTAGCTTCAACACAACAAAATGGACAGAGAGCTAAATTGAATTATTTTTGCTTATGTTGCGTTGCTGACAGTAGCCCGTCGGATGTAAACGATGTGATTGCGTAGGCGGATGTGTCCACAGGTTGCAGCGCACTAGCAGGCTGGCTGCTGTAACTCAAACATGTCTGTGGAGTGGAGATATTTACTCTTGAAACACCAACAAGCAAGACAGCAACATAATATAATGACAAGAAGGCTAAAGTGATTATTACTGAGAAGTTGTCCGTGTATCACCGCAGCTCTCTCTCCCCCTCAGGCTCTGATGATGCCAGGTCCTACACATCGGGAGCGTTTTTTTCGTGCGATTAATTCGCACGTCAATAATATTATCCGAACCTATATCAGTCAATGCAACCGTGCATACCAACGGCGAAGTTTCGCCGAGCGTTATTGCGGTGTTTATTTTTTCGAACCACGGTCGATTTTTCAGTAGTTCGCTTCCGACGTGTACACATCTGTGGCTGTGATTGACAGGTGGGTCAAAACTCGCATCGCAATTTCGTGCCATATATTCGCTCTTGATGTGTAAGGACCTGGGTTGAGTTAATCATACATAGCGACTCATTTACACAAAACATTTCAGTGAAAATAAAAAGACAAGAGACATATCTTGGCAATTAAATGTATATTTATTACTTTTCACGAATGAATTGTTTGTCACCAGTGCTGCTACATGTGAATCGTCGTCTCTGTCTGTACTGCGGTGCGCTCCAAAACCGGAACTCCAGAGATGCGGAGTGTACCACTTGGTAGTTTCTGGAGGGGGTTTCCGGGGGGTCAGACCAAGTGTGTAAAGTGGCAGGGGTGTTTCATTGTTGATTTATTGAAACGGTAGATTCTGGCACTCAATATTAGGGGTGGGCAATATATCAATTGTATATCAATATTGTGATATGAGACTATATGGTCTTAGATGTTGGATATGGTAAAATATGGTGATGATACGGCATACATGTTGTCTTTCCCTGGCTTTAAAAGCTGCAGTACACTAAGTGAAATGTAGGCTAGTGACATTTTTAAAGTAGAATGTCATAACTCACTCACTTTTTCATGTATGTAAGTCATGGAAATCCATTGGTCAAAATGTGTATGAACCCTGATAGATGGTGCTCTGAGGCCTACCAGTAGGCCACAGCCCAGTGGTTGAGAAACATTAAAATACATAATTTCCCCTCCAATATCAGATGGACTCCTCTACAAAATCACCCAAATCAATCTAGAAGTATTATTTTCTTTAAAATAGAGCTATTCTGGTAATCTGGTGAAAATCTCTATTTTTTCATATCGCAATATATATCGCAGGGGTGGGGAATATCGCAATGTCAGTTTTTTCCAATATCGTGCAGCCCTACTTGCAACTGCGCATGTTTTGGAGGAAGCATGGTGCTAGTCTACAGTTCTCCCCAGATTGGCAGAGGGGGTGGAGCAGCGACCGGGCAGCAGGGGTAAATTGGCCAAGTACAATTGGGCAGAAAATGGGGGGGGGGATATATATACAGTATATATATATATATATATATATATATATATATATATATATAAAGATTTTTGAGTTTCTCTGGTAATAAACCAGAGAAAACCCAAAGGGAGTAGTAAAATAATTTGTGTTCCTCAAATCATCAAGAGGAATAAGCATGATCAATAAGAGTGATCACAATATCTAGCAAAAATAATTAGCGTTCTGATTTTGATCGGGAACTAAGCCAGTGGTCGTGACAGCCCCGCGGTGTGTTTTGTGTTCAGTACTATGAGAAAGCGGGAGCGCTGATCCAGGAGGACATCTCGGAGGCCTCGCTGATCATCGGGGTGAAGCGGCCACCGGAGGCGAAGCTTATGCCCAGGAAGACCTACGCCTTCTTCTCCCACACCATCAAGGCCCAGGAGCCCAACATGGGCCTACTGGATGACGTGCTCAAGAAGGTACGACTCTTCTACCTGTCTTGTCTACTGGGCGGCCAGCAAGATGAGTTCAACCAACCGCTTCTCTCTCTTCCAACTCATCAAATACTGACGTGGCGTCACTTTTTAACACACTGGGTAAAACGTGCGGGGTAGTCCAATAATAGACAATGGTTACGTGAAGGACACAAGACTATAAACAGGAAGTAGACAGAGGATTCTGTCCTGGAGCTGATGTTGCTGATACATATTTGATGTACACCACCAGTCAAAAGTTTGGACACGCCACATTTTTTGCTATTTTCACTATTTTCCACATTTTAGAAGAATAACGGTGAAGACATCAAAACTATGAAAGAACACAAATGGAATTATGCCACGACCAAAAAAGTCTCATATAATTATGTTCGCTTCGGCTTTGGAAAGAAATTCATACATAGGATCAACTTCGCTATTTATATTTGACTAAGAAACACATTTGTTGTCATGACAGCTCCGAAAAAGTGAAGCCAAAACATCTGGGGCCAGTTGCACCAACTGGTCTTACACTGGTCTTAAGCTAAGTTGGTCGTAACTTTACGACCTTACAGCTACGCCGGTTGCACCAAGACGGCTTAAGCCTTCTTTTCACTACGACCAGGCGTAACTCTTACGCCTGGTCAGGAGGAGGCGTAGAGCCTGCCTGTAACAGAGATCTCCGTCTATCAGCGGAGACCTTTTTGAGTCCTTACCGTCATCGTCACCGTCGTAACACAGCCATCAAAGCATGATGTTAGATTATAACAAACTAGTTGTGTGGCTTAGCCTTCCAAAATGTTGCCGTTAATCTTTTAGAATTTAATACATAGAATTGGGAACGTTACATTCAATTTAATTCAGACTGTCTGTCTGGCTCAATCACCACCATTTTTTCCCCGGAGCGAGGGAGGGTGGGAGGAGGGAGGGTGTAGTGATGCACATACAGTAGTGGCTGATAGAGCGTAGTGGCACAGTGACGCTCCAAGCAGGTCGCGAGGCACATTTTTGCAACATCATCCAATCAGGGTGCATTCCCTGGCAATTCACATGGACGCGCATTGCTACGACCAGCATAGTTAAGACCAGACGTAAGCCGTGTTGGTGCAACAGGCATAAATCCACTCTAAAGACTGGTCTTAACTAAGACCGACGTAGGAGTTACGACCAGGCATAGTTAAGACCACTTGGTGCAACCGGCCCCTGGATCCTAGTGGCTGGCTGCCATATAGGTCATAAATCCCATGTTAGTGGATGGTTCATGAGCCAATCTAAAAAAAAAATCTAAGAACACGTCAAATACAGTTTTTTCCAATTATGGTTTCTGTCATTTTAGGTCGTTTTTATCACGCTGATGTATGTTCAGATGTTCATTTTTTGGATACGTTTGTTTTTATTTAGTTATTTGAGGATATAAAAAGGGGCTGATTGACAGCTGTGACAGCCACTCTCAAACCTCCTTCAGACGGTGGCGCGGCTGAGGTTTTGGCCTCAAATATGCGATCGGCTGATTGCCGATATTTCGGCTGATTGCCGATATTTTTATATATATATATATATATATATATATATATATATATATATATATATATATTTTATAAAAAAAAAAGCCCTATCACTAATCAGGCTTTCCAACGATATAAAATACAATGCCAATTGGTATTATTAACACGTTCACTGCCAATGACGTATTAATCCGTCAAAAAAAATCCAACGGTTGACTGCCAATGATGTATTAATACGTCAAAAAAAAAATCGATTTTTTTTTTTTGACGGTGGGACGTTGATCTTTTACGTCTCCTATACCAATATTGGAGGTATTGAATGTGTATAATCTATTTTACCGACCCACTGAGTGGCGACATGTCTCTCCAGAGTAGAAAGAGGCGAGCCAAAACTGGAGGGAAAAGCGCGAGGAAGCCGTTCTCATACTGTAAAATGGATGGCGAAAACGCTTTCACTTTCGCGCTGACGCACAGCGGTGGCAACGGTGGGGGGTTCCAAGAATAGACTGGATGCACACTTTGAAACACGCACCATAAATAAGCCCAGAATCGCAAGAGCTTCATCAGAGCTCTCAACCGAAACGCCAAGAAACGAGCGAAACCCATCCAGCGAGCCCCATCCAGACTGCCAGGCAGCAGCCAGGCAGCAGCAACTCGTTTGTCACAGACCCGCTGCAGAGCCAAGGAGGGCGGAGGAGAACGCCCACGGAGGGAGGAGTTGGAAGCAGAGGGGGGTTTCCTGCTGTTATGGAGGAAATTACTGTTCAAAACTATTGTTTAGATGTCTGACGTCTTACTGATGCCAAAAATGAATGGTTAAAGTGACTGTTCTATCGAATTTCACAAAAAGCCGTTTATCTCAGAATAAATTTTCAGACGCTGAAACCATGCTGTATTCAACTGCTAATGCTTACATAACTACTAACTCTACAAACTAACTCTTTTAGACAGAGAAAGCACACATTCTATTAGTTCTTTTGAGATATTGTGTGTTCACAAAATCCTAACAGAAACGAATCCTCGGCTCTTGAAAGATGAGCCAAAATCCTCAAAAAAAAACCTTGGCAGAAGCTAACTACAGTATTGAAAAACGGCTGGCAGTGAATGTGTTAAAGGGCAGAAATAATCGACCGAAATAACGTTTCCAAACTTTTTTTGAGGAGTTTATATATCGGTGATTGGTAATCGGTGATCGGTCGATGATCGGTTGGGCAGATATTTCCCATAGGCGATCGGCAATCGGTGATCGGTGCACCCCTAATCTGTATGCCTCTGCTGCTGTACGTGTCGAATCTGCCGAGCTCAAATGCCTGCGCCACTGCCTTTGAAACAATAACAACAGCAGCGCTAGCCGCTAGCTCGTTGCTACACGCTGAAAACGATTGATGTGGATTATGCAATGAAGCAGCCTGCATGGTACGTTGGGTGGATGGCTGTAAAAAGCCTTTTCCCCTCTAGTCCACAAAAGAAAGCGTCCCCAGCCAGACTCTCCCCGCCCCTTTGCTGGGAGAGTCTGGCAAACGAGACTTGGTTACTAACCGTGTGTGTGTGTGTGTGTGCGCGAGTGTGTGTGTGTATGTGCGCGAGTGTGTGTGTGCGTTACTGTATCATTTGTGTGTGCTTTTTTTGGATGGATAGTAAAGTGGGATCTGTAAAGCTGCGTAAATCTGTTTTGTCTTCCAGGAGGTTCGTCTGATCGACTACGAGAAGATGGTGGACGCTAACGGCTACCGGATCGTGGCGTTTGGCCAGTGGGCGGGCGTGGCAGGTACCCGCCGTGCTGCTCTCGTGTTGTGTGTTACTCTTTGGCAGGTACCTGTCGTGCTGCTCTCGTGTTGTGTGTTACTCTTTGGCAGGTACCTGTCGTGCTGCTCTCGTGTTGTGTGTTACTCTTTGGCAGGTACCTGTCGTGCTGCTCTTGTGTTGTGTGTTACTCTGTGGCAGGTACCTGTCGTGGTGCTCTCGTGTTGTGTGTTACTCTTTGGCAGGTACCTGTCGTGCTGCTCTCGTGTTGTGTGTTACTCTTTGGCAGGTACCTGTCGTGCTGCTCTCGTGTTGTGTGTTACTCTTTGGCAGGTACCCGTCGTGCTGCTCTCGTGTTGTGTGTTACTCTTTGGCAGGTACCCGTCGTGCTGCTCTCGTGTTGTGTGTTACTCTTTGGCAGGTACCTGTCGTGCTGCTCTCGTGTTGTGTGTTACTCTTTGGCAGGTACCTGTCGTGCTGCTCTCGTGTTGTGTGTTACTCTTTGGCAGGTACCTGTCGTGCTGCTCTTGTGTTGTGTGTTACTCTTTGGCAGGTACCTGTCGTGCTGCTCTTGTGTTGTGTGTTACTCTGTGGCAGGTACCTGTCGTGCTGCTCTCGTGTTGTGTGTTACTCTTTGGCAGGTACCTGTCGTGCTGCTCTCGTGTTGTGTGTTACTCTTTGGCAGGTACCTGTCGTGCTGCTCTCGTGTTGTGTGTTACTCTTTGGCAGGTACCCGTCGTGCTGCTCTCGTGTTGTGTGTTACTCTTTGGCAGGTACCTGTCGTGCTGCTCTCGTGTTGTGTGTTACTCTTTGGCAGGTACCTGTCGTGCTGCTCTCGTGTTGTGTGTTACTCTTTGGCAGGTACCTGTCGTGCTGCTCTCGTGTTGTGTGTTACTCTTTGGCAGGTACCTGTCGTGCTGCTCTCGTGTTGTGTGTTACTCTTTGGCAGGTACCCGTCGTGCTGCTCTCGTGTTGTGTGTTACTCTTTGGCAGGTACCTGTCGTGCTGCTCTCGTGTTGTGTGTTACTCTTTGGCAGGTACCCGCCGTGCTGATCTCGTGTTGTGTGTCACTCTTTGGGAGGTGGTTGTTACAGTTGGTTAGTTATTTGCTGAGGCTCCTGTGTGAAACTGCATTGCCTGTTGTGCAACTGAGTTTAGGTCACCTGAGTTGAGTGAGCCGGGGTTGCCCGACTCGTTCCATTGTGTGTCTATTGTGTGTCTATTGTGTGTCTATTGTGTGTCCATTGTGTGTTTATTGTGTGTCTATTGTGTGTCTATTGTGTGTCTATTGTGTGTCTATTGTGTGTCTATTGTGTGTCCATTGTGTGTTTATTGTGTGTCTATTGTGTGTCCATTGTGTGTCTATTGTGTGTCTATTGTGTGTCTATTGTGTGTCCATTGTGTGTCCATTGTGTGTTTATTGTGTGTCTATTGTGTGTCCATTGTGTGTCTATTGTGTGTCTATTGTGTGTCTATTGTGTGTCTATTGTGTGTCCATTGTGTGTCCATTGTGTGTCTATTGTGTGTCTATTGTGTGTCTATTGTGTGTCTATTGTGTGTCCATTGTGTGTCCATTGTGTGTCTATTGTGTGTCTATTGTGTGTCCATTGTGTGTCTATTGTGTGTCTATTGTGTGTCCATTGTGTGTCCATTGTGTGTCCATTGTGTGTCCATTGTAGGGCTGTCACTTTTCATTCGAAATTCGAATGCAACTTCGAATGTGGGGGAGGGGTTCGTGTTCGATATGTAAATTGACTGTTCGAATTTTTTAATTTTTTTTTCTTTTTCTTTTTTTTATGAACCAAAATTAACCAACTGCTGCTTGCTGGTAATGTTAATCCCATGTCAGAAAAAGTCTCCAGATTTGTTGCGTTAAGCTGCCTACACACTAGAGGATTTTCAAAACTTAACCGATTTTAAAAACATGAGAGACCACAGACATAAGGACAATTTCATCAGATTTTAACATTAAAATCTCCTGAACGCACACACTAGACGATTCGGCCAGACTGCGAGACCACACACCAGCCGTTTGAAGTACCGACTCACAGCGATTCCAGCAACTAGACTGTAGTAGAGCTGCAACTATCGATTCTTTTAGTAATCGAGTATTCTACCGAATAATCCATCGATTAATCGAGTAATCGGATAAGAACCCTTTTTTGTGTTTTCAAAGGCTTATCGTAAATATACACCAAAAAATAAGATAAATCTCTTCAAATAAACAACTACATTAGTTTCTTTCTTAGAAAAAACAACATTTTGATTTTTAAATTGCATAGAACTGGCAGTGGCACCATTCATCTTTTCAACCTGACGTTTGAGTTCTTCCAGTGTACAGCAACTGTTAAATAATATGAATGAATGGCTTACTAGCTAGTTTACATCCTTCATTTACCTTACAGCTGCATGACACACACACTCTTTCTCTCTCACACATACTCACTCTCTCTTTCTCTCTCACACACCAACAGGCTAGTGTGATCACACACACACACACACACAAAACGCTGTTAAATTAGCCGCTAACGTTAATGTTAGGTTGAGCTTTGTATTTCTCACAGAAAACGGTCCAAACTTCTCAGAGAGAGCGGTCGGTATTCACTAAAGCCTTCATATCTCAGGCTCTGTAGTACATAGAAACATAAAAATAAAAAGCATTTGAGAGCTTAACCCTTTGGCTTTTCGTATTATATTTGCTCTAATGTTCATTAAAAAAAATCTTAAAAATCTTTAACCCCAAAAAATAAAAAGATTCTAATGCATTTTAAGACATGTTAATAAAGATTACGGCAAATGTAACCCTTCCAAATAAAAAGCCACGGGTTTAAGCTGTCAAATGCTTTTTATTTCATGTTGATAGCTACTATACAGGCTGAGGAAATACGTTATGTTGAACCCTTGACAATTACTGCAGCAACGTTAGCGTTAACGTTAACGATCTCTGTTTTGCAGTCGTTGTGAAGACAGTGAAAAGCCCCGTTATCTAACAACTACAACTGCAGTGAAACAACTTATCCAGCTAACGCTAGCTAATTAAATAACGTTATCTGATGTTGTAGTCGATGCCTCTCTCAACGTTACAGCTCAAGGCGGTGGAGGTGCTGCTAACATTAGCTGCGGTGCGCTGCCTGCTTCATTCACCCTCAGCCTATCTAGTAATACGTTACAGTCTTCAGCATTTAGCTACTGTAAATATATCTTGTGTTTGACCATGCTTCCTCAAGTTTGAGGTGTTTCCCTGGCCAGCTTTGCAATTCACATCACAAATGTTGCAACCAGTGTTGTCTGAGTCTATCTTGGGAAAGTGTAGCCACATTTTCGGCTGCTCCCGTTTGTTGACGTTTCAGGTAGAGTGACGCACTGACGTAACGCGCTCTCACGTGTTGCCTTAAGGTTCCGTCGGAATTTCTATTTTACCCACTCTCTTCTATTACTCAGATGCGTGTCGAGGCGAATCATTTTGGCCTCGATCAATTTAATTATTCGAGTTATTCGAGGTACTCGAGGAATCGTGACAGCTCTAGACTGTAGGCTGTTTATATCCCACAAAACCGCAATTTTTTCACACAGACAACAGCAGATGGCTCTCCAAACATGCACCGAGCGGCGGGTCCACTTCAAGCAGCGCGGACACCCTCGCAAAATGAAATAAAACAACGTCCTGTCTGAGAGCTCATATTACAGCATATCCACTCCCTTGAAGCAAACCGCTCCGCTCGGCACATGTTTGGAGAGCCATCGGCCGCTGTCCACCCTGTTTTAAGCTGTGAGGATGCTGGGGAGAGAGGAGCTACATGGCACTGCTGTTGCCACAACTCGTAGCGCTGCATTAACATCCGGGTATGACCGTCGACGCGTCCCGGTCTGCTCGCTCTCATTGGCTATTGCGGGTTCCGTCGGGAGACAGCCATCGTAAATATCAAACATGTTTGATATGCCCGATTCGAGATCGGGCCGGCTCCGATTCAATCAATAATTTATTGACACCAGACACTTGACAATTATTTTGACAAAAAATCGGTTGAGACTAGCCTCGAATCGGGCCACGCCCCCCCGAGGGGAATCGGGCATTAAATCTGGCCTTTTATCCTCTAGTGTGTGGGAGGCATTAGTCTCTTCTGAGAAAGATTGTCTCCAGGGTCTGAAAAGTTGTCTCGAGTTGGATGCAGCCAAGTTTGTGAGGCAGTGTTGTGACTGTGAGCGTCCAAGCTAACACGTCGGGCTGATGCCCGTTGGCCTGGACTGAATATTTTTATTTTTATTTTATTTTTATTTTATTTTTTTAATTAACCAAAAAACTTCGAATATATTCGAACGAATTTCGGGCAATTAAAGTTCGTTCGAACTTTATTTTGGGAAAAAGTGACAGCCCTAGTCCATTGTGTGTCTATTGTGTGTCTATTGTGTGTCTATTGCGTCTATTGTGTGTCTTGCCCAATTGGTTTCTGTGAATGTGAACAGTATTGATGATCAGGCTCTTTTTTTTACCACCAGAGGAGGCGCTAGTTCAGCGACCAGGACACATACCCTTAATCCGGCTTCCCACCCGCAGACACAGCCAATCGTGCCTATCTGGACGCCCGACCAAGCCGGAGGTAATACGGGGGCGCGAACCTGCGACCTTCGTGTTGGTAGGCAGGGAATCTATCTACCGCTACTAGGGATGTTCATCAATTATCGAAAATCGATAATCGATCGTTAAGGATTGGAATCGATCCTGTGGCATTTGGATCGATTTTTTAATTATTAAAAAAAAAAATTTTTTTTTTTTTTTTTTTTTTTGGACTAGGTTTGGGTGGAATTCGTTCCTCCTCGCCCCACTCCATTGCACAGCCGACTAACGTGAGGTGGAGCTTCATATAGTCTCTAGTTTTCTGGCTGGGCACAGGCCTTTGTGCCAACAAAACTGTTTTAAACATGGGAAATTCACACCGGCATGCGCCGGGGGCAGCAGTGTTGGAGAGGAGACACATTGAAATAAAGAGTTCATTGAGGAGAACACGTTGTCTTTCGTATTTTGTGCCATAGGCATTCATTTTGTAAAAAAAAAAAAAATTGAAAATATTGAAAATTTTCTAAGTATTATTTAAATCGATGATCGATAATTGATCGTTAATATTCACCGATTATCGATTTTGGAAAATTTTCAAAATGAACATCCCTAACCGCTACACTACGCGAACGTGCCGGTATTTAGTTTTCTTTAAGATATTCAATTGATACTGGACTCTTGATTTCTTCTGACTTGACTTGCTGTTCTACATTTAGACTTGAGACGTGACATGAATGACTTGGACTTGATAATCTACATTTAGACTTCAGACTTGACATTAATGACTTGGACTTGATAATCTACATTTAGACTTCAGACTTGACATTAATGACTTGAATTTGATAATCTACTTGATAATCTACATTTAGACTTCAGACTTGACATTAATGACTTGGACTTGATAATCTACATTTAGACTTCAGACTTGACATTAATGACTTGAACTTGATAATCTACTTGATAATCTACATTTAGACTTGAGACGTGACATGAATGACTTGGACTTGATAATCTACATTTAGACTTGAGACGTGACATGAATGACTTGGATTTAATAATCTACATTTAGACTTCAGACTTGACAGTAATGACTTGGACTTGATCATCTACATTTAGACTTCAGACTTGACATTAATGACTTGAACTTGATAATCTACTTGATAATCTACATTTAGACTTGAGACGTGACATGAATGACTTGGACTTGATCATCTACATTTACGGCTTGAGACGTGACAGTATTGACTTGGACTTGATCATCTACATTTAGACTTGAGACGTGACAGTAATGACTTGGACTTGATCATCTACATTTAGACTTGAGCCATAACACTTGAGACTGACTTGGGACTTGTGCAGAGTTGTGAAGCTGTAACTGAGTTGTTGCTGAGGTTGTGTGTGTTCTCCATGACCTCCATTTTGTGCAGTAATAAACGTAGACGTTCTGGTGGCTCGTACCTTTGTCACTCGCACAGTTGGACCTGAAGCTGTTGTGAAACATGTCAACAATGCCGCCCTCCGACTTGTCTGAGATGATATGGGACAGGAGTTTATAGTCCAGCTCTGCTCAGTTAACAGCAGACATCAGCTGATCCAATTTAAGGTCACTCATCGTCTTCATTATTCAAAGTCCAGGTTGCACAAGATCTACCCTTCTGTCTCACCACTATGTGATAGGTGCCAGGTGTCAGAGGGTACACTATCCCATGTTTTTAGGTTTTGTCCTTCACTGTCTGGATTCTGGGCCAAAATATTTGATTGGTACTCTAAGGCAGAGGTTCTCAAATGTTTTTCAGCCAAGGACCCCTTACAAGATAGAAAATATACCGGGGACCCCCTCATTCTGATTTGTGATTTTGGGCTAAGCTTAATTGTTTCCACGGTAACGTGCTTGACTTTTAATTTGATAGGTTTGTTATTAGAATGTAATCCATGAACCATTTTAGATTTAAAGCATAAACTATTTTCGTTGAACTATGAAGATTTTGCAAAAAAAAAAATTTTTTTTTTTTTTTTATTACATTACATTTACATTACGTCATTTAGCAGACGCTTTTGTTTTGTCCAAAGCGACTTACAATAATATCACAATTTGTCAACAGTACAGAAAACCACTATGCAACACAATCAATGACAGCCAAGATATTTTGATAGACTAGCACCATGTAGGAAGTAGTTTGAGAAGGAATAAGTAACATGTAGCATTTTATTTTTTAATTAAAAAAAAAAAAATTACTTGAAAACTTTTCGCGGACCCCCTAGCAAAGTGCCACCGACCCCTGGGGGTCCGCGGACCCCCATTTGAGAACCACTGCTCTAAGGCTTATCAAATAAATAACCCTTCAGTCGGAGGCGGAACTCGCCATCTTCGGCTGCTCAGAATCCTCTCTGCTCCTCCCTACGGCCGTGCAACAGTCTCTGACGCAGGGGACGACCGTCGCCAAGAGACTCATTCTGAAGGAGTGGAAGTCCCCCTCGCCACCTTCTTTTCAGCTGTGGCTGACGGACATGGTCTCGGTTCTACATATGGAGAGACTCCGGTCCCCGAGGACCAATTAATTGAGGAAATTCACAATGATCTGGGACCCATTTCTAGCCTACTTAGATGAGGTTAAGAGCGACAAGTAACTTGCTCAGCTGACTTCTCATGGACCCCTCGCACGGGATTCCACGCACATTTCACATAGACACTTGATGCGGCTGGTAGTAGCGGAATGTTGTAACATTGTTGGTATCTGTATGTTTTGTTTGTTTTCGTTTTTTGTCTGAGCCTGTTTTTGTTTTCTATGTTCTGAAAATTACAAAATAAAATATGGGGGGGGGGGGGGAGACAATGGCGCCCTCCTTCTCCCTCTGGTCAAGTTTGACAGCTTGTACTTACCAGGGTTTCCGCTAGAAAAAATCTGTCAAATTCGGGTTAAATATTAGATCTGTGTTTATTGAGCTTAAAAACAATTGATAGACTATATAGCCTATAAAGAACATCAAATCGATCGACGAGCTTGTGGGATGGGCAAGGATGAAGATCAAGCCCTCCAAATCGCGCAGTCTGTCTCTTAGGAAAGGGATCAGAAGCGACCATACCACTTTTGTCGCAGGCGGTGAGGAGATCCCGTTGCTGGCGAGTCAACCCATCCGTAGGCTTGGGCGAATCTACACAGCAGAGCGCTCTGACAGGCAGACGGGGGACACAGTGAGGAGGAAGCCGCTCGCAGATGGCCTGGCCAGGATCAATCAGAGCCAGCTCCCCCGGCAAACTCAAAGTATGGTGT
The DNA here is from genome assembly GCF_964638095.1 of Poromitra crassiceps. Lineage (NCBI taxonomy): Eukaryota > Metazoa > Chordata > Actinopteri > Beryciformes > Melamphaidae > Poromitra > Poromitra crassiceps. The sequence goes on from NC_139652.1 coordinate 6,238,411, forward strand.
TACCAGTTCATACTGTACCAAAGGGTGATGTGGCCTCTGAAGATGAGCGAAGTCCCCTCCTCAGTGGCAGGCAGGTTGGACAGCCTGGCAAACTCGTTCATCAGGAAGTGGCTTGGGTTGCCGAGATGCTTATCAGACGTGGGCCTCTTCGGTAGGAATCCACCGACCAGGGGATCCACCGACCAGTGTCTCAAAGCCGGCAAGGACGCTGGACGTCATGGGAAGGAGTCACAGACGGGCCAATGTCATGGCCCGATCTGTGGAAGACCCCCCCCCAAGCTAGGCTCAGCTTCCTGATTAGAGCAACCTATGACACCCTACCTTGTCCCCGAAACCTCCACCAATGGTTCGGCGCTGAAGAGACCTGTCCCCTTTGCGATACCAGCAATGCTAGCCTCCAGCATATCCTGTCGGGCTGCAAGACAGCGTTGTCCCAAGGCCGCTACAGGTGGCTGTACATATAGCCTACTTATATCAGCATATAGCCTACTTATATCAATCAGCATGTAGCCTACCTATGTCAGCATATAGCCTACTCATATCAGCATATAGCCTACTTATATCAGCATATAGCCTACTCATATCAGCATATAGCCTACTTATATCAGCATATAGCCTACTTATATCAGCATATAGCCTACTCATATCAGCATATAGCCTACTTGTATCAATCAGCATGTAGCCTACTTATATCAGCATATAGCCTACTCATATCAGCATATAGCCTACTTATATCAGCATATAGCCTACTCATATCAGCATATAGCCTACTCATATCAGCATATAGCCTACTTATATCAGCATATAGCCTACTCATATCAGCATATAGCCTACTTATATCAGCATATAGCCTACTTATATCAGCATATAGCCTACTCATATCAGCATATAGCCTACTTATTGCCCGTTATAAAGCAGAGGACATCAGTTGATTTTCCAATTAACTGGAGTCTAATCTACTTAACAAGCAGCTTTTGTTTATTCGTCTGATCGACTTTTCTGATCACAGAGCCATCATGTGGTCTCGAAAAAGCACTCCCAACACATGATGGCAGGTGCTTTTGTAAGTAATTAGGCCTATATTGTCTGTTCTGAAAGTGACGTCCACCGCCTAGTAACGTTATCGCCGTCGTCATTGTGATTAGACCCGCTTGTCATTAGACCCTCTGGGTTTCAGAAAATACTTTTTACGGTTCGTTTGGTTTTGTCTCATCCCTGTCGCTCGTGGTAGGCCTGGTGATGAGAGGCGCACAGTTGCATTCAATCCGATCGCGTGCTTCATGTCTAACAGCCATCATGTCTAACAGTCATCATAAAAATATTCATTTATTTAATAGGAGATGTGTGCAAATTTCATTTGCGCCTATTTTAATCGAATTTTCACCGGACTTGGTGACTGGAGAGATTTTAATTTGACAGACTTTAATTGATTTTACTGGTAAAAGACCGGCAATTAGCGGATAATGTAAACACTGGTACTTACTGTGACTGAATCCTGGATGTTTTCTTGTTTGTAGGAATGATTAACATCTTGCACGGCTTAGGACTGCGCTTCCTCGCTCTGGGCCATCACACTCCTTTCATGGTAAGATGTGTTATTTTCTCCTAAATTGGATCCAAACACATTAGCTGTCACATCAGGTGTCGCTCTCTTCCCGACATGCAATATACAACACAGACCCAAGATCTGTTCCATCTCCTCCCCTCTGGCAGGCGCTACAGGGCACTGTGCGCCAACACAGACCCAAGATCTTTTCCATCTCCTCCCCTCTGGCAGGCGCTACAGAGCACTGTACGCCAAAACTAACAGACACAAAAACAGTTTCTATCCACACAGGTCATCACTGTGATTAACACTTACAGTAAACCAGTCACTTGAACACGTCAAGTCAAGTTTATTTGTTCATGTCGACCACATCCTCCGGCCATTAATTGAATAGGAAATACGGTAGTTTTTCTTTGACATGCCAGTTTGGCCTCAAAGAACTTCATATCATATGCCATGTTCCTCCATGCAGCACATCGGCATGGCTCACAACTACAGGAACGTGCACCAGGCCATCCAGGCAGTGAGGGACTGTGGCTATGAGATCTCCATGGGGCTCATGCCCAAGTCCATCGGCCCGGTCACCTTCTGTTTCACCGGCACCGGAAACGTGTCCAAGGTGAGACCACCTTCATCCCCCACGACAAAAACACGTTCGAGCGGTCGCTCGCTTCAGTTTCAGTGGTGAAATCATAACGCCATCACACCGCTCTCTCCTTGCCGCCTGCAGGGGGCGCAGGACATCATTAACGAGCTTCCTGTGGAATACGTCGACCCTCTCGAGCTGAAGGACGTTTCTAAAACTGGAGGTATTGAATTCCCTTTGCTTCTCTTGACTTTTTTGTGCAATATTGCATTCATTTGTATGTGCATCGTGCCTCAATATTATTGTTAAAGGCACAGTTCACCCAAAATACAAAGACATATTTTTCCTCTTACCTGCATGCTATTTATCCATCTAGATCAGTGTTTCTCAAACAGTGGCCAGTGGTCCGCGGGCGCCCCCTAGTGGTCCGCGAGTAGATTTATATTTGTTTCCTTTTTTTTAACCTCCCACTATCCAATCAGAGAAATGTTTACATTTTCTGGGAAACTCAAGGTCAGATCACGTTGCCTGTAAAGGACTATAATATATTTTTTCACCCCGAATCCAACACCATCACCCCTAACTCTCTACGACTTACACTTGTGGAGATACATCCACTCTGCCTGCAGGGCTACAGGAGAGAGACAGAGTACAGCGGGTGGTTGGGAGTTCCAAGTTACTGACCAAACACTCTATTTCAGTAATTGCTGTCAGAATATAGAGCCATTTAACACTTATTTGAACACAAAAACATCACTGAATGCAACTTGAAGATGGCAAAAGATAGCCTATTTGACTTTGGCAACATTGTGCATTTATTGAACTTGAAAAAACTGTCTTTGAACTTTGAATATATTTGAACTGAACAGGAGAAATAAATGTAAAAAAAAAAAAAAAAAGTAAATGGACTAACTAAAATAAATTACATATATATTTTCTATATTGGTTATCTTGTTTTCATAATTGTGGGAAGCCAAAAATGTGATTAATTGTACTGCTATTTGTCATTTAATTAGCCTATAATTTGTAATTTACAGTTGAAGTAGTAGGCCTATTGTTTTTGGGGATGTTTTGGGAGTTAGGTGGTCCCCGAGTTTTTTTCATTGGTTTAAGTCGGCGATCCTCAAAGTCCGGACTCCGGTCCGCATCCGGACTGAGACACCGTCCTATCCGGACCGAGCCCTATAACCTACAAATCATTGATAACTTACATTTTCACGGAGCGTTTCTATTTTAACCGGCACATGCTTTTATAGTATTTACGGTACTACTGGTTTATCTGCCAGGAAGCTCACAGACCAATGCACGCGCTGTAAATCATCACACTTGATGCTACTCGGCCAATCAAATAAGCGAATCGTTTCTCTCTGTTGCTTCGAGTGGTGCTGCGAGACACACGGACGGAGGGGAGGCGACGCAAGGCGAGAGATACTGAGATAGTAATTTCACATGGTGTGCTCAAAAGAAACCACTCTTACATGTCCATTCATTGTTCTTACGGGCAGATTAAAACCAGTATGTCTCGTGTGAAGTGCGGTGCGATCCTGCCCGGTCTATGGAAGCGCCACACATGAGCAAACACACATACACACACCAGGGCACACTCACTGCCCAACACAACAGCATGCGAGGTTGATCGACAGAGGTTGATCGACAGACAGACAGACAGACAGACAGACAGACAGACAGATAGATAGATAGATAGATATATAGGGAGCTCACTTCTCTCAAGAGAAAAGGTTGTTTGTTGGCTGAGAGTGTTAAATGTGAAATGGAGTGAAGAAAAAGGGAAACTTATTTCTCTTAAATTTAAGCACTTCATTTTAAGATGCACATTTTTCCAAAGCACTCTGTTGTATGTTATTTTTAAATGCATTATTTTAATTGAAATGAGAAAAGAGAATGTATTTATTATAGTAGGCTAGTTATGTATAATTAATCCAGTTAAATATGAAAACTGTAAATAAGCATTGTTGATGTTTATTTTGATTTAACAGTCAGTTGTTGACTACATACAGACATTGTACCATTAGGCTACTTCAATCATTGAGTTCAATGGCACTGAATCATAGAGTAAGCTACGTTACAATGTTCCGGACCTTTGCTTGAGGAAATTTTCTCTAACTGGACCTCTTTGAATTTTAATTGAGTGCCCCTGGTTTAAGTGGTCCTTGGTCTGAAAAAGTTTGACAAACACTGATCTAGATGGTATTGGTGTGAGTTGTTGAGATTTAGTGATATGAGCCATGTAGAGATGTCTGCCTTCTCTCCAATACAATGGAACTGGATGGTACTCGGCTTGTGGTGCTCAAAGCGTAAATAGAAATACTTGGAAAAACTCAACAGTCAATATGGCATATATGCCAATATGGTGTAATGTAGCCTTTAAAGCTGCAGGGAACCCATTATCAAACTAGATATGGAAGCAACACAATATCACAGAAATTTCCCAAATTGTAGAGAATGGGGAGATTCTATCCTTTGAGGAGCTTAGAAGATGTATGTATGTTTTACAGTATAACCAATTAAAATCAATCATCTCAAAGCTCCCCAAGGAAAATCTGTACTATGACCATGAGATGCATAAGATATGTAGGTCCCTAGCCTTAAGCAGAGGTAGCGTCTCAGGCATGTATAGTACATAGATTCACTCATCCCCACAACTCAACATTCAGACACAATCACAATGGGAACTACATTCAGGGGTTCCATTTAAGATGGAATTATGCTTCCTGCATCGGCGAAGACCGCGAGTGTCCGTGCGGAAAGTGACGTCAAATCAGCCGACACGCCCCTCCGCAAGGCTCCTGTGCGGACGGTTTTCGCCTGGCCGTGCACACTCCGAATTGTATAACTACGCGGATGCGGCTGGGCGGACAAAGTGGAGTTTTCAAGACTCCCGCTCACTTCCGCGAGCAGAAACCCGCACAGAGTATAAAAGCTCCACACGTTTTCTAGTCAGGATTCCGTGTCTCTTGTTTCCGTGCGGCCGGGCCAAATGTCAAGCATATTCCCAGATTTACAGATTGGGAAAGAATTTGGATGGACCCTGCAGCTATATCCAAATCAGTCAGATTCAGAGTCATACAACTGAAAATCCTTCATAGAACTGATTTTACTACAGTAAACCATAGTGTTGAAATCCAGTCATGTGTGCCCCGCCCTCCTCTCCTCATCTCCTCTGCTCTTCTCTCCTCCTCTCCACTCTCCTCCTCTCTTCTCTCCTATCATCTCCTCCTCCTCTCCTCTCCTCATCTCCTCTGCTCTTCTCTCCTCCTCTCCGCTCTCCTCCTCTCTTCTCTCCTATCATCTCCTCCTCTCCTCTCCTAATCTCCTCTGCTCTTCTCTCCGCTCTCCTCCTCTCCTATCATCTCCTCCTCTCCTCTCCTCATCTCCTCTGCTCTTCTCTCCGCTCTCCTCCTCTCTTCTGTCCTATCATCTCCTCTCCTCTCCTCAGACATGACCAAAGTGTTTGCCACGGTGCTGAGCCGTCACCACCACCTGATGAGGAAGAGTGATGGCATGTACGACCCCATGGAGTATGAGACCCACCCGGAGCTCTACACCTCCAACTTCAGAACCAACGTGAGCATTTGGTTTATTTGATAGGATCCACATTAGCTGCTGAGTGAACAGCCACTATTCTCTAGGGCTGGGTATTGGCAAGGATCTCACGATACGATACGTATCACGATACTTGGGTCACGATACGATTGTATCATGATATATTGCGATGCGATACATATTGCGATATATTGCGATATTCTACAGAATTTACTCAAAATTAAATAATAGAGCTAAAGATACAACACACTGTGTACCACCCAGGTAGTGTAATAATATGTACATCACTTTATACTGATAAGTTAGTGGACAAATTTAGTCAAAACTACTGAGTGTTGAGTGTGTTACTGAACGCATCGATATGGGAAATATCGATACAGTATCGATTAGGGGTGGGAATCACCAGATGCAGAGGCCTGGCATGGCATGGCCTGCAAAAAAAATTAAAAATAAAATAATAATATCGCGATACATGGCGATATGTATCGCCATGTATGGGTATCGATACAGTATCGGGAAATAAAATATCGCGATATATTGCCGTATCGATTATATTGCCCAGCCCTACTATTCTCCCTGGGGTTCACACACACAGAGCGGGACAATGGCATATTTCCCACATGTCAAATTGCTTGTATGTCTACATACTTAGCCAATAATGCTGATTCTGATTCTGAACAATAGTTCACTTCAATGTTTGATTGTACAAATACCATCTAGTCTATACCAATTCTCCACCACAAATTTCACAAATAGCTTGACAGTAAGTCAGCTTAAAACCTTTTTACTAAACCATCCTGGTCACGTGACCTCAGGTTCTGTTTGGTTCTGTGGATCAGTCTGGCCTCCAGTGATTGCCAGAAGTTACAAAGTCCACGGGCCAATCGGGCCTGCCTCTTAGTTGACACCATAACTGGCAAAACGGTAATGACGGCTCACGAACAACGAGCGGTAACGTTAACGTTAGCGTGGAGTAAACACAGACATAAAGTGCAGTTATTGCAGAAATGTGTGTTCAGGAACAAAGAACTTTTATGGAAAGAAATGGCAGCTCCATATTGCCCCATTGCAACATCAGCGCCCAGCAGCCTCCGCCATTTTTGATTTTTGGAAGCGCCAAAAGAACCTCGCAGTGGTCAGCTGCGGTAGCGCTGGCCCCTATAATCAGCCTCTCTAAACAGTAACTCAACGGGAGTTGAACCTCGGGTCCTTTTCATTAGCTATTTATCTTGAAAAAAATAAAAAAATAAAACGAAATATTTTGCTTAGTTTCCACAATATGGTTGTTGTTTTACATCCCTGCACTACACCACTTCAATCAAGATTTACAGTACGCCCAGAAAAGATGTGAATCCCCAAAGTTTAGAGTGTTCTCCCATTGAGTTACTGTTTAGAAAGGCTGATTATAGGGGCCAGCGCTACCGCAGCTGACCACTGCGAGGCGCATTCTGTTTCCAAAAATGGCCGGAGTGTCGTCTCTTTCCTTCCACGCTCTTTGTTCAGGAGCACTGCTTCCTTCTTCTTTTTTTCCTCTTTGAGTCTTTTGCTTGCGTCTTTTGTGTGCATACCGCCACCTACCGTCCTGGAGTATCTATAACAGGTTATTTTACCAGCGCATTGCTGGTTTGAAGGATTTATTATGCCAAAAATGTCAGTTATAGATTATGATCATATGTGTTCAGATGGTGGTTGTCCCACCCATTCGGGTGTAATAAGTAAATTAAGTTTAAAGTCCCTGGAAACCAAAATCCACAAAAACCTTCTAACTATAGGGTCTTATGTGAGTAATTGTGTGCCTCAGAAAGTAGGAGACATTAGTTTCAACCCAAAGCCCCAAAATCGCCACTTTTCTACAAGGTCTGGATTTCCACTTCCACATTGAAGATGATTGAAGAGAGCGGTGCGCGCGGTGCTACAATGAATGATCTTATCACGTCATAAGATTTAATCGAATCACACGCACGTGCGCACACACACACACACACACAGTAGCGCTGTGCACTCGCAGCGGCGGTTCAAATTTGGCTGGTGGCTTATGGCCCATTTCCACCGCAGGTAGTAGCGCGGTCCCGCTCCGCTCGACTCGATAAATGGTCTCATTCCACCGGTAAAAACTGTCCCGGCCCGGGTTGTATTGGAGTTGAGTCGTGCTACTTTTCATACCTGCCTCGTCAGGGTTCTATTCTGTGAACCTGGGTTCATACGGTGACGTGAAAACATTGTTGACGACTGATTGGTCAGGCAGAATCGTGTTTACTCTGTCTATCTACTGACTGTCAATGCAATGCTGCATACCAGTTTAGTGGGCTTACCTTCTCTTCTGTTATGTATATTTCCATCAGTCTTTTGCCTTCGCCTCTGGTGAAATAAAATCGTGGCGGTGGTTTCAATTGTCTGAGAGAGAAAAAAGTCCGCTGCTCAGGAAGCTCCTGTGCAGCGCTCCGCTAGGCCGCAGGCGGGTCTTGGGTGAAGCCGCGGTCTTGCCTGGTGTCAGGCCGCCGGGTACAGGCTTCACTCTGTTGCGCCTCTCCCGTCCGCGCGCAGCGCATGCCTGTGAGTTTGACTAACAACAAAGTGATTTCCATTCTCCTGGCCGATTGTCACATTTGCCCATGTACACTGTAGGTCATTTAGAGGCACCAGTATTTCATAAACAGTTTAAAAGTTCTGTGGATGGATTTAATTGTAACGTTATGTTATAGCCTACTTCGGCTTTTAGGCGGAGGACAGATATGCGGTCGCTATGACGACCAGCTGTGGGCGGGGGCAGATGATCGGCGGTCGAAGCAGAACATCCATCGGGCCGAAACGAGTAGAGCCGACTGGTGACGAGCTGTGCAGGGCATTAAAATGTGGTGGAAATGAGCCATTATTAACATAGGTTCCTGTGATGTGATGAACTCAAAATGCTAAATAATAAAACATTATTTCTAACCCTTTAATTTTTATAATTTTTGTTTTTTTGAATTTGGGCCACCAGTTGTTTAGGCCTGCTTTAGTATGAGAAGCTGTACACTTCCAACTTCAGGACCCATCTCTCTCTCTCTCTCTCTCCCCCCCTCAGTCCACCTGCTCCTGTCTGTCAGCGGGATGCCTCGGCTCTCTATTTCAAAACACTTGCATGTGGGACCTCAGAGTGGACAGAACACCCCAAGCAAACACAGTGTTAGCCATCAGGTGCTGGTCGCTCACAGTAACATCTTAAGCCTACTGTACCACCATACACTAGAACATGTTTAAATTACTCAGAAAATACTTTTAAAAGGTTAATGTCTGACACTCACTCAACAACATGACTTGTGACTTAAAACAAGTCACGAGTCACTGAGTTTTTAGTCGCAAACTAAGATTTTGAAAAGGCTGCCTACCATACACTAGAAGACTTTGAAAAGACTCAAGTCTGATACCCTCTCATTTTTAGTCAGACTGTAAATAAACCACACTGTAAATGACCCCAAGACACAGTGCAGTTCACATGTGTAATTGTAATGTATTTGTTATATTGCTTTTATTTTTGTTATTTTCCATGAACATGGAAGTGATTTTATTTTGAAAAGACCGTAGGCATAGGTAACGGACGCAACTTGACAGGTGCAGTAATGTCGACACAGAACAAGGAGAAGTGCACAAATTCGGGGGAGAGAGAGAGAAAGACTCAACATGGATATCTGCATACTGGTGTCCTGTTTTGATGCTGGTTGATTGTTGGCAATGTTCACGTCATTGAACTTGACTATTTGCATGAGCCAAGGCTGAAGACTCCCAACAATATTCAACACGTTTGCCTTTGTCTGAACGTCAAGAAGAGAAGAAGACTGAGTCCAGACAGCTCGGACTGAGTCTCATCACCACCTGACCTCACACCAAACGATCGAGGTGGCGGGAGCGCGCCACAACTCCATTACAACTCATGATTTCATCCTGACACTGGCGATTTGCGACAGGGAAATTGCTTGAAAAGTGTTTTGGTGTGTCAGTGAGGTCAGCATCAACATTAACCACTGCAGTGTTTCCCCTAGAAAAAATGTCAGGCCTGGAGGGATTTTGAAACGTACCCCGACCGCAACGGCGGGGGGCCTCCTCGCTGGCGACGCTAAACTTTTAGCTAACCTGTTCGCATCTATGTTCGCAATGGCATCCCAAGTATCATCATACTATTATGGGATGCGATGCGAACAGTTGTATTATGGGATGTGCGTTTCCAAGGCAACGACACACGATGACACATTTTGGAACACTGGCACGATGCTCCTAAAAGCAAAATGCTTATTGTTTTGAATGATTTGTCATCTTCTATTACTGTCAACACCAGTATTGTTTTATTGTAATAATATGCCATAAAGGTTTATTGAAATTTGGGGGAGAGCAGGGAAGGGCCCCCCCATTTTCTCTTTTGGCCTGGCGGGGGGGTCGTTGGCCTGGCGGGCCTGCAGAATGGTAGGGGAAACATTGGGCTGCACACTGAAATGACTTTACTGTGACTTTATTAGGAGCCAACAAGGCATTTCGCCCCTAGCTTCTTCAGGTTCACTGAGCAAAATGACATGAGCGCTCACAGCTGTGGTAAATACATATGGTCAGATGACTAAATATCAGTCTTAATTGTGTTTCAATGTTCTCTCAAAGGTGAACATTTGTCAAAAATAATGACAATATTACACAAAATTATATTTTTCAAAAAACATGGCGTAGTTAAAGGGACAGCTCACCCTAAAATCCAAAATACATATTTTTCACCTGTAGTGCTATTTTTATATCTAGATGGTTTTGGTGTGACTAGTTGCCGAGTTTTGGAGATATTTGCCGTAGAGATGTGTCTGCCTTCTCTCCAATACAATGGAACTGAATGGCACTTGGCTTGTGGTGCTCAAAGTGCCGGGAAAAAAATACATTTAAAAACTCAACAGCAATTATGTCTTTCCAGAAATCATGACCCGCTCACTGAAGATAATCCACAGACCTTGTTGTGAGAAGTTTTGTGTAGGAGCTATTTTCTTTTGACCAAACTAGCAAATCGATTTTTATTTCTGACACCTTGATGTGTTTTTGATAAAAGAGTTCATATCATGATACATTTTTCTGACCCACCATACTCTTATGTATCATCGTATTTTTGCATTGTGATATATTGAATTTCGATGTGTTGTCCCGTCCTGGACGACGTTGAAATCTGACATGGGGTAAAAACGGCTCTAAGTGCATCAAAGTTAAAAAAAAACTTTTTGCTGTTCTGCCGCTTGACCCACAGGTGGCGCCGTACACCACCTGCCTGATCAATGGGATTTACTGGGACCAGCGGGCCCCGCGCCTCCTCCGCCGGCTGGATGCTCAGAAGCTCATGAGGCCATTCAAATACTCGTCCCCGGGCACCGAGGGCTGGCCCGACCTGCCGCACAAGTAAGACCACCAGCCAATCACATCATTACAGAGTCCTTGCACACCAGCCAATCACATCACTCCACAGTCCTGCACCACTCAAATGTTGCAAACCCACACCCACCCAGACCCCTTAAAAAGGATGGCTTTACCGATACTCAACCCACTTTGTATCATTACAAAATATCGACAATACAAAATATCGACAATATGAATATCGACACTAGTACCACCTCTGCCTCATTTTGAGCCAGGAAAAACCCTGAATATTACAAATTGGACGATGAATAAATAAAATGTTACAATACTGAAAAGCAAGAACACAGAAATAATAAATGATATTACCATATAACAATATGTAATGGTAATAATATTAGAATATGTACAGTAACTCTCTCTCTCTGTCTCTCTCCAGACTGCTAGCCATTTGTGACATATCTGCAGACACAGGAGGCTCTATTGAGTTCATGAATGAGTGCACCACCATCGATAAGCCCTTCTGTATGTATGATGCCAACCAGCACATCGACCACGACAGGTACCAACATTTCTCACACAGAGGTCGACATTTTGCTGCTCTGTTGAATTTGATGGATGCTCCAATCTTCTCCTTTTTTTGCTCCCGATCTTCTAAGAGGCATATCTGCCCGAAACCGATCGCCATGCCGATCTTTTCGTTTTGTTGTTGTTATAGCAGCTGGTATTGCAATATTATAGGTCTAACAGTTTACATTTGACATACATTTCAATCATCAAATTGAGTCCTGGTTTAAAAGTCTCCATATGTTACCTATCTTTTTCTGCCTCAATATTTACTTGATCATTATATAAACAAAACCATGTGAGTGCGTTCTAGGTAGCGCAGCATGATTGAATGAGAGTACCGGAGCACAAGACTCAGACTGTTGCCTGTGTTGTTGTTGAGTCGAGTTAAATAAATGGAGACTCCGAAGATTTATACAGTTTATGTTTTAGTCTTGCTACTTCAAGGTTCAATCAATGCATCTAGCTAATGTTCAACTTCCAGAACCCGTTGTTTACATTGTTTGGTGTCGCATTTTGATTTCATCACTGGGATGAGACATAACGTTACAAAACAAACATGCCTGTCTGCCCTTAGTCTGCTAGTAGGCTAACAAGCTAACCACACGTCCCTTGTCTTGAAACACAGCAGATATCTAATGTTGAAGTGAAGCCATGTTTTAATGCTAACTCGTTACCCTAACGTTACGGCACGTTGTGTTAGCTGCCTCGTTAACTAACCAGTCAGCTGTTTGGTAACTAATGCTAACAACCTAACGGCATTGTAAATTAATGTTAAGAACTAATGCTAGCTAACCCCAGTGAACCAGCTTCAGCTCCTTGCAGACACCCACTGCACTCCGCTTTAACGTTCAGCTTGGAGAACGATGTGAAACCGCGACGAGCCGCTGGTCCTCTCTCTCTTCTGCTCGGCTCTCTGCTAGTTGCTTCTCCCACAGGGTATTTTATACTTGCCTACATTACAGATGGCATTTGTTGTATCTGCCTCACGCACTTTGGAATACTTCCACACCGCCAAGATGCTTTACTCTAGGTTAGTTTGCATGCGACAATGCTGCCAACGCCGCTGAGAACTGGCTCACGTGTTTTGCGTCATCGATCGGATTTTGCAAACGGCGATATATAAATATAAAGCACACCCCTATTGTCTTCTTGTGTTTTCTCCTGGTGGCCTGTACCCTGCACATGTGATTTTGACTCAACAGCATCTACAGGTATGGAAAACTCCAGGCCCTGGTCTACGACAGTACAAAAGCATGCATTGCACACTCAGTTTAAAGGAACACTCTGCCCATTTTCAACCAGCTTTGTATCATTAGAACATCAGTAGTATATCAGAAAACTGTAAACTGTTTTGAAGTCTGTCATTTAATTTGACAGTTATTGAGTGTGAAAGTGTGGACCAGTGACATCACTGGTCCACACTAACTCAAATTAATAACTCATTAACTCAAATCAACTCTCAATAACTGTCAAACTAGATGAATGACTTCAAAACCATCATCTAGTTTGACAGTTATTGAGAGTTGATTTGAGTTAATGAGTTATTAATTTGAGTTAGTGTGGACCAGTGATGTCACTGGTCCACACTTTAACACTCAATAACTGTCAAATTAAATGACAGACTTCAAAACAGTTTACAGTTTTCTGATATACTACTGATGTTCTAATGATACACAGCTGGTTGAAAATGGGCGGAGTGTTCCTTTAATATTCTGCACCAAATAATATAATAACGACAACAACATTCATTTCACTTGTGGACAATAAAGAACATCCATCCATCAATCCATCCATCCATCAAATGATAATAATAGACTATAATAAAAACAACAACAACAATTGTAATGAAACTTAGGCTATTCGCCAGTATAGAGCTCAACAGTGACTGCACACTTTTGAATGGCTCTGGTCCCAGGAAGTGAATTTCCCATTCATTTCGCCATTCACATTTCAGAAAATCTTTATAAAAGAGTTCTAAGCCGAGAACCAAGCCAACCAGCTACGAGATGAATCATGCCTATTATCATGACTATTTTTTGCATTTAGCATTTTTTTAATTTAACTATCAAGGGTCTAAGCTTTTATTTTTCTTATGTCTAGTATCTGATGTGACAACACAAGGGTTAGTATAGCTGTTGGCAGTGGTAGTTGTTTTTGTTAAGCATTGTAGGTTTACATTGGTATTATTCATAAAGTTTTAGGCTATTGCTAACAGAGCTAATGTCAGCTGTCACGTGTTGCCATAGTAACTGAAAACAGTCAGTAGGCTAACTACGTTACCTAATGTTACTTACTACATTTTTGGACTTGAGGGGATTCTCCTCATCCATGCTTTGGCTGCTCCTCAAGTCGGCTGGCTAACATTATGTCTTTGGTTTTGTTGGCGGACTACACCAGTGGTTCCCAGCCTCTTTTTGTCTCATATACCTACCCCCTTCAGCTGTTTTGCCATGCCAATAGTACGGCACACACGTCAGTTTCACGTTGTCTCTCTGGTCCTGGCAGTGTGGAGGGACTTGGGATCCTCATGTGCTCCATCGACAACCTGCCAGCCCAGCTGCCCATCGAGGCCACAGAGTATTTTGGAGATCGCCTCTTCCCCTACGTTTGGGAGATGGTAAGACCAGGTTTTGACGGTAAGGTCGATCAAACTGCCACTGTTGTTGAGCCTCGGCCTCGGTCCCGTCTGCTTCTTACCAGACTTCTGCTTCAGTTTGCTATGGGAGAGAGTTGCAACAGCACAGAATGTGGAACTAAGCCGAAAGGGGACTCGCCTTTTGGGGGTTCAGGTGTTCTCCCGTTCATTTGTGAATCCGGTGTCTGTCCTCCTCAGCTGCCATCGGACGCCACCAGGCCACTGGAGGAAGAAGACTTCAGCCCACAAGTCAGAGACGTGAGTAGAAGACAACTGAAAGATTTGACAGGAAATCCCAAAACACCATATTGTACAGTATCTGCTTTGGAAAAAATCTCAACCTGAAGTTCATCGTTCAATCCTATAATACGTATGTGAAGTCTCTGTGTGTGAGGGAGTGAGTGTGTAACTTTTGCTTTTCTTACCTACCATCTTTTTTAAATTTCAATCACAAAATGTATTTGTCTTGTGCCGTCGGATTTTTTAAGCGTCAATAGGTGCGTTCAGACCAAACAATTGTGTGGACTCCCTGAGATGAACTGCCCCCTGAGGAGCTCCCCGAGAACTACATACCTTCAAGGGCTTTTTATGCCTCCGCCGGCGCTAGCCATGCCGGAGGCATTATGGTTTCGGGTAGTCCGTCCGTCCGATGTTCGTTAACGTGATATGAGGAACGCCAGAATTTCATCAAATTTGCCTCAAACGTTCACCTGGACTGGATGAACTGATTACATTTTGGTGGTCAAAGGTCAAGGTCACCGTGACCTCACAAATGCCATTTTCAAGCTTGTTAACGCAATATCTCTGACGGCTTGACGGAATTTCTTCACATTTTGTTCAAAACGTCAAAGTCTGGACAGACATGGATGTCGACTGCTCACTTGTTGGTGGAGGCATATATCCGCAGTGTGGTGGTTTTAGTTTCTGTTTGCATTCGCACCACCAATAGGAATGCTGAAGTGACGTAAGCAGGCCAACAGTTAGCATGCTAACGCTACTAGTAGCTTCACAGCAAAGCAAGTGAGAGTCCACGGGGGATTGATAATACTTTTGCTAACAATTAGCTAGCTAACATTAGCTTGATGGAAAAAAGCATGTTAATGTTAGTGATGATACTTAGACTCGGGCCATTTCTAGAAGTTTGACCAATCTACCATCAAGCGCCGTTCAAGTTTCCTCTTGTGCTAGCTACCCTGAAGTAGGAGCTTAAAAAAAGTCCCTGAAATGGTGTTCTAAGAACTACGATGGTTCCCAATATCTGCTGTGCGGACAATAAAAAAAGGGGGAGTTCCTCCAACTGTTTTAAAATTCCTCAGGTCTGAAAATGCCTAACGTCACCCTTTTCAAGTGGTGGCTTTCTGGTTTTGTTTTTGGAACAAAACTGCAGATAAAAAAGATTCTTCACTCTGAAATGTTTTTCAAAAATAGTGTTCATTTGTTTGATTTTGTGCAGGCTGTCATCACCTCGAACGGGAAGCTTACCCCAAAGTTTGAATACATTGAAAAACTTCGGGAGCAAAGGTAAGAATTATTTAATGGATTCAAAGACTGTTTTCATCTTTGTTAAAGTATTTTTTACATGTTTTTTGTGTCACTGCTTTGTGATGGTTTTGGGTGTTAACATTAATATGACACTTTTGTAGAATATTTAATCCAATATTAAGTGATGTTTTCACTGTTCTAAGCTTATTTGTATGTATGTGTTTGGCGATTTTATCTTTAAACTTCCTACATATTAGAAAGCACTCATCTTCCCCCAAAGATTAATATACAAGTCGAAAAATTACTTTGGCACACATGCATGTTCCATCTACGAGGTAATGCAACCAATCTAAGGATGAAATGTCTAAAGATTACGAGACAGGTAACATTTTCCATCTGTATCACATGTGCTACTATAGCTGACAAATAACCTGCGCTAACTTGCTGCTGTGCTAACAGTAGGCTAGGCTAGGTCTTGCTAATGACAGTTTATAGCATGCAATATTAGCAAATACTTGGTGATATTTGTGCCGTGTAGCCACCCGTTTGTGGTGTATTTTTCCCTCCTCAACTCACCTCACTTAGCACAACCAAAGGGAAGCTAGATGCCATTTATTTAATATGTATCATTACTTGCGTCTCAAAATCTTTTACCACCCACCGTGTGTTTCATCTTTGTGTTCAGTTTCCAGCCGGCTCCATGGCTCAAACTATCTCCTATAGACAGAGCAGCACAGGAATGAGTCCCGACCAGAACTATTATGTTGGATCTTCAGGGGGAAAAGGGAATGGAGCTTTAGAATGTGGATTTTGCTTAACCCATTGATACCTGATGCAGCATTTGCGTGTATATCCCTCATTTGTGTGCGTATCCCTTTAAGACCGCGTTAACGCGGTTCGCGGTCTTAAAGGGATACACACACAAATGCTGCATCAGGTATCAATGGGTTAAATGCATAAAATAAGGTCTGTGGTTAACACAAGTTTATGGGACTGGTTAATTTGTGTTCAGCAGGATAGTCTTCACAAACGTGAATCACTTTTATGACTTTTGAAACGTAAATGCATTTTTTTTAATGTGATTTTCAGAAAGCGTTTTTTTTTTGTTCTTTTTTAAACAAAACACCAAAATGAAACCATTGGTGGGTCGTTTGGACGCTGGTAATGAAACGTATAAATCAAGGCAATCCACCGTCTTTTCGGTGCTACACAGCGGTGTGTAATATTTAGTGTATTTAGTCTAACAGACTGTAGTATCGACTAATGGACCTTATGGTTGTTCCTGCACAGTGCCGTGGTGTGCTGCCTGCCTCTGCCTTAACACCTTGCTTGGCTAGCGTGCTAGCTAGCGCACGTAACAGCCCCGCTGCTGCATCACTGAGGCACTGCTGGAGAGGGGTGAAACATCTTTTCTTCTCACTTGATGAAAACAGACGTCACCCATCTCATTTCGTCTCCCGATTTTGGCATGCAAATTAAAATGATATCTGTTAAACAATCCAGTCCAATTTTGGAAATTCATGTCAATATTAATTTCCCCAATTAGTTAACCTTTTAATTGTCTTTGATTTACTATTACTATTATTATTACTCTTTATTACTAAGTTCTCTTGATTGGTGATCACAGCTCTTCTTTTACAATCTGTCCAGGTGATCTGTTCAGCCTGCAGGGCTGGAGGATACGGTTGAAATCAATATCACATAATCATAAGGATTTTTTATATCGACATATGACGATATAGAAATCACGTTAAATAATCAAATGAATGTTCATCATATTGAAGCCAATGGTAATGTGTGGTGTGATGTCAAACTAAACTGACATTTTCAGCTAGTATTGCTAATGCTACCACCATACTTCATTTTGTCTGAGTTTCTAAGTACAATGTGCTTGTTCTCATCAGTTCAGACAGCAGAATTGTGCGTCACCATATCATCACAACATAATCCCGCTGAAAGACCATAAACTATCATATTGAATTATCATCATTTACTATGGAGCTCCATATAAACCGTGCTGGCTTCCACTCAGCCTCCACCTCAGAGCAAGGACCCTAAAAAGGACAAGACAACACTCACGTCACAGCGTTTGAATTTTGCATTGGGGCCAGTCCCAAAATCCCAAATAAAAGCATTTGTACCTACTTTCTTCTGTCAGTGCAGAGTGGAGGAGATGATCTTCTGTCAGTGCAGAGTGGAGTAGATGATGGTGAATTCTGAAAGAAAGAAACATGAGGAGGTTGACTTCACACTGGGTGACTGGTCGGGTTTCCATCCAACTTTCCAATTAGACTGATTAAAATGGCAGATTAAAAAAAAAAAAATTGTAAAACTTACTTTAGATGTGTGTGTGTGTGTGTGTGTGTGTGTTTAACTGTAACAGTAGTTTGTGGTAACTACTGTAGTGACGGAAGTGAGTTAATTGCATAAAAAAGTACACATTTTCTGACCCAACTTTTGCATCATCCTACCTTCGGGAAGCTGGTTTATGCAGCTGAACTGATGACGTCATCGGTGGGATTTATGACATCACTGATGATGTCACAGTGGGATTTATGACATCACTGATGACATCACTGGGATTTATGACATCACTGATGACATCACTGGGATTTATGACATCACTGATGATGTCACAGTGGGATTTATGACATCACAGTGGGACAATCACAGTGGGACAGAGAAACAAACAGACAGAGCCCCAGCTCCCATTTATATACTGATGATGATTTTTTTTTTTTTTTGTCATTAATGCCTACCCCACACTACAGGATTTTCAAATCCTTGAAGATTATAAAAATCTTGAGAGCCCACACACTACAGGACAGAGAGAGCCGATTTTTTAACATTTCAATCTTGGGACACACACACAATCGCGTCTGTTCAAACGCAACCCCACACACTAGAAGATTATGATGAAGATTCACCTTGGAAGCAGGGCTCGACGTTAACTTTTAAAATGCCTATTCAGTGTGCGCACCGGGTGTAGTAGTGTCATTTCGTTTTCTAAACAAATTTTATTTTTTGTTTTTATAATGCATTTGCACTGAAAGGATTTGTTTAACTAATATTAGCGCGGACAGCCGCGTCCATTCGGGGTGTAGGCCTACTGCACGGCCAGGCGAAAACCGTCTGCACAGGTGTCTTGTGGAGGGGCGCGTCTGCTGATTTGACTCACTTTTCCGTGCGGACACTCGCCGATGCGGGAAGCTGAGACCTAAGCGCTTGTTGTAGGCTACATGCTTTGCAGTATAGCATTTAGTTTTCCGTCCCGTTCAAAGACGCACGGGTATTTCACCTCGATGACAATTTCCTCGTTCTTTGTTTCTGTGCGGGGCTGCGGACGGACGCGGACCAGATTATTTTGCGAAAAACTGTAATGGAAACGCAGCTACTACTGGCTCTCTGCTCAAGATGCAATCGCCTGTGTCGGGTTGTAAATATCTAACATGTTAGATACTGTATGCCCGATTCACAATCGGGAAGAGGCAGTCTTCCCGATTGTGAATCTTTGAACCCCACACACTACAGGATCATTTGGGAAGATTATCTGCCCGACGCGCTTCAAATCGGGAGCACCCCCGAGAAAATCGGGAGGGGGGAATCTTGGCCATAATCTTGCAAATTATCCTGTAGTGTGGGGTAGGCATTAGTCTCAACCATTTATTAAAACCAAAACAAGCACAATGAAGCACTGAAAACTATTTCAAATGCAGCTAAAAGCCAAAAACTGAACAAAGGAACACAAAGCACTAGCTTGCATTATACACTGGTTTAAAAAATATATATAATCCAATAAACAGCAGACACTGAGGATTTAACAATGAAATTAAACAAGACTCAAAATGCATGGTCCAGGGGCAGGCTAGCTGACATTAAAGAGGAAGAATACCACTCCAGATTTGACTCATTATAGTCTACTAAAGTTAAATATTTATCTGTGAACACGAGCTCTGTTCCAAAGCTAGAAACCTTGGCTGAGTTCAGTTCCCTGCGCACACACACTCTCTGCAGGTGGATATCTTCTGCTTCTGAAGGTGAATGTCTTAAGGGGTAATCACACACAGACATGTCCCTAGAAACGTGTCACCACCAAAACCATTGTTCCCCTATGGTACTGTGCAACTGGTGTGTGCTCTTCTTTTTACGCATGCATAAGTTAAAATATTCTCTAGCTAGGGCTGTACCCGACTCAAAATTCTCAGTCCAATCGGATTTAGCTGTTCAATATGAATATTTGACTTGCTTTTTCTTCTTCTTTTTACAAGACTATCTGGCAATCAGAAAATACATTGGCATGAGCTTGTTTGATTTGTTTGTGTAATTAGGACTTGGTTTTATGGTATTATTAGGCTGATACTTATACCAAAATAGGCTATATATCGGGACAAACCAAGCAATTGTATGTAAAATCAGATATTCAGCACCCCCATATTAACCAGAATGGAATGATCCTTGTTTCATAACCACATTTTGCGACTATTCGACTGATTGGCTCAAATCAGGCTCCATCGAATGAATCGTCGACTATTTGGGGTCACCCCTAATATTCTCAACTTTTCCAGTCTTCTGCTCGTCAACGTCAGTTAGTCCAGTCTTCTGATGGATGGGACAGAGGAAAACACGTGGTGGAAGGGTGGGACAGAGGAAAACACATGCCCGAAGCTGTCTGCCTAAATGCTTTTGATGCAGCTTGATGCTTCTGTGTGATCGCCCCTAGAGACTATAACATGAATCATTAAATTGAGTCCAATAAAAACAACACATTCTGTCAGTAACCATTAATGACAACCCCTCATTTTGGCAGTAACAGTCTTGGAAGCCAAAAAACAAACATAAAAGACAAAAAGGTGTATTTTACACCATTTACAAAAATCACAATGCTATTTGAGGACTAACCTTGTCCTATGAGTTTTCGCAAAAATATTCACAAACTCCATAACTCATTTAGACTCTTCCTCCATCGGGCTGAGAAGTTTTCCTCAGTACCGCCGATTCGTCTTTTTGAATTTCTCATAGTGGTAGTCGTCTGTGGCCTTCTCATTATTTGGACGTTTGCGGTAGTTGGGTGGTGACGGTACGGCTTCTGAACCTGGTTTCTCTGTGTCGCCCACGCGCAGCGGCCTCGCTTTGGGCTCTTCTCTTCTTCTGTGGTGCCTCTGTGGGGCGTTCACATCCTCACGATAGAATCGGTTGTGCTGGACATAGTTGACAGCGATGTTGGTGGGTACAAATGATGTGCCATGGTGCTTTTTCCTGTTCCTCTGCTCTGCCAAGAGTTTGGCTTTTGCTTCTTCTGTGAAGATGATGTTTTTTATCTTTGCATCTATGCCGAGGTCAACCTCAGGGATTCCACTCAGCATCTGATTGGACAACATCTCCTCTGTCTTCTTGGCGGAGTTGACTCGGATGTTCTCGGGCAGTTCATACAGGTGATCCTCTGCGTTCTTGACCTTCACCTTCTGCTCCTCCGCCTCCATCAACCCCTTTTTCTTTCTCAGCTCCGTCTCGATGTACTTCATCATGTCTACATCCTCATCTCTTCTGTTTGTTTCAGCAGAGAACGAGGTGCCCAGGTTGAGGTCTGTCTCATCTTCTTTTATGTCCCTACTCCAGTCTAAGTCTTTGGCTTTGACTTTCTTCATGTCCACAACCCCCCCTGTCTTCATTTTAAATGGGTCATCCTCAGTCTCGGTCTCCAATTGTAGTTTTTCCCCCGCCATCATGTCGGACAAACTGACCCCGGTCTGTCTCTTCCGCAGACTCTGAAGTTCTTTCGCTTCGTCCAGTTTTGCTCTTACTTCAGCAGTCACCTCATCCTCCTCCTCTTCATCGGATGACTCCCTTCTCCTCCTGAACTTCTTACCTGACGACATCCTTCCACCTTGCTTTTCAGAGCTAGCTAGATCAACAAATGTATTCTGCTTTGTCGGCGGTGGCAGAGCGTTGTGTTGTGGCCTGTGGCCATGATGATGATGATGATGATGATAAGATTGTAATTGCTCAAGTGACATCACTGGTGACATCATCACTGATGACATCACTCACTGATGACATCACAATTGCTCAAGTGACATCACTGATGACATTGAGTGCTCGAGTGACATCACTGGTGACATGACCAATTCTATACATAATACATGTAGTGATATCATCAGACCAATCTAGTCCAAAATGGCGAACTCGGATCTTGAAGAGCTCGAAGAAGAGATTTACGACAAGGTCGACGAGCTGACGGAATATGTCAAATGTCAACGATGGTGGAAGCGCCTCTTTGGAAGCAGCTCTGGTCCTGTAGCAGAGAAATACTCTGTGGCCACCCAGATAGCCTTAGGGGGAGCCAGTGGATGGTGTGCAGCATATCTCTGTCAGCACTTTGGAAAGGTTGCTGCTACAGCCGTGGGAGGTGGTCTTCTGTTGCTACTGATTGCCAGCAATACTGGCTATGTCCAAGTGGACTGGAGGCGAGTAAAGAAGGATGTCAACAAAGCTAAGAAGCAGTTAAAGAAGGGTACCAACAATAAAGCGTGCCCAGAGCTCAACACATTTGTTGACAAGTCGACGGAATTTGTGAAGAAAAACATCGTTGTCACAAGTGGATTCGTCGGATGCTTCCTGCTTGGTCTGGCGTCTTATCGTAGTAGCTCTGCCAAAATGAGACGAGCCTGAGCCCTATACCACGACGGAGGATTAAAAGATCCAGGATATGTTCCCTCGAGACGACGGTGGTTATCATCTCGGTCCGTCTCGTGCAACATGAAAACGCTCGTGCACACGAGCTCGTCCGCACGAAAGAGGTGTGGTTTGTAACAAAATAGCCAATCACATGCGACATGGACAGATCCAGTCAGAGACGTGCCGTTTGATTTCCTCATTGATTCATTCAATCCATCTCAAAGTGGAACAGTCTATGATCAAATCACATTAATTAGCAGAACTTTATATGTCAGAATCAAAAATCCTTGTGGGATCTTAGTTTGTTACTCAAGGACTATCTATTCTAAACTTGCCCTCAGTCATTTCTTTGAACAGCATTTTGTCTTCATATTCAAATATTTGCCGACAGCATGAATTCACCTCAATAAAACCTCTGAATGTCCTTTTACTGAGTGGAAATTACATAACTGTCTCACAGTTTACATTTACTTTATGAAGCTTTCGAATACACATGTATATGCTCAATGAATAAATATCTCCATTACTCATCATGATGTGATGGAACCTCCTCATAATATTTCAGAATATAGCCTAATATTTCTGAGTGAGCAGGATCGTAGTGCTGCAGCTTCAGAATGTAGAAAGAGAGTTATTTTACTTTTTAATAGATCAGACGATTTGAACTTTAACTTGAATTTGGATAAGATAAAACTATGATGCCCGTGCATGGGGAAAGATTGTTACACAGTGGACGTGGGAATATGATTCAGCAGGGAAAGGATAGCCTATAATATAAACGTCAAATGTAGGCTAGTAGACTAGAAATTGGTGAAAATAATAAAATATTCTAACAAGAACCCATAGAAAATAGACCTAATTATAATGTATATAGGATAAGCCTAATATTTCCTGCTGACATTTTTCAGCACATGGCTTGTAGAAAACGGTCTGTAATGGCCCACCATCAGGCCTGTTCTTGGGGCAATTGACGCCCATGAACCAACGCGCCAACGAAGTAATGATGACACCGCCGTGACATCATCGATGATGATGTCAGAGTTCACCTGTGAGGTCATCAGCGATGTCAGACGGTCTAGGCTGACTGTGACGGCAGACGTGACTTCATGAGGTCACCGATGATGTCATACCTCCCCGGACGTTGTGACATCATCAACGATGTCACATCGAAATTCTTGGTCCTATGTTTCCCTTTCTGTATACGATGTATACTGCTTCTGCCTGATGCTCAATAAAGATAGCCTGAAAAGACATCTCTGTGGTTCTAACCGATCACTGCCCGTGAGCCCTCACCTACGATCCAGCACACTTCACCCAAGGCAAGGACATAAACTTCCTTACATGGCTATCGTAAAGAAATTGATAACAGTTCTTCTCTCAAGGAGAACAAATTATATAGGACACAGTGGGAATATTTTCCATTGATAAAATAGTTGTAATTGAGTAATTGAGACTGTAAAAAGATTTGGTCAATTGGTCACACCTCTGGGATGAAGTTTGTTGTAGTGAAAACGGTTGGAATGAAATCCTGCAGACTCTCGCTCTTCGTGGTTGATGGTTTGAAACCCTCTGTTCTGTATTAATTTGACAGCTAGTTGGATGGAAACGCCACGCCTGAAGCCCGTCGATGCCTTTATGTATGTGTGTGTTTGAAGTTGACTCCATGTGGTTCAGGGAACGCGCCCAGATCATGAAGAAAGCAGGGGTGAAACGGGTTCTGCTGCTGGGCTCCGGGTACGTGTCCGGACCCGTCATCGAGTACCTGACCCGGGACGAGGGAACCCAGGTCACTGTAGGTACGTCTGCTCTCTGGGCACTGGGACAAGGGCAGGGAAAGTCACACATCACATAAGTTCATGAGGAATGTTCTAGAGGTTTGTGCAGATTTTTTTATTCTTTCATTTTTCTTGGTCTTTAGAGTTAGTAGTTGAGAACTCAGAACTGTAATGAACAGAACAGTCATTCCCATTGAAATCAATGTTTCTGGACGGGCAGCGCGGTGGGCATCTATCTGTCTGGCACCTCCCACCTCCCTTTGCAGGCACCGCCTGTCTGGCTGGGTTTTGTGAGCTGAGCTGGACTCCGTGGCCTGCCAGAACTAACGTGGATGCTCAGTGTATAAGTGTAGTTATACTCTGGTACAACAAAATCTCATGTGGCTTCTCTCTGTGTACTTAACAAGTATACAAGTAAAAATACATAAGGGAATAGTAAAATCAGTCACAAAAACAGTAGTAGCAGCATACTGTGCAAGACATTTTGTGCAAGTGCAGCTTAAATCAAGATAAATCCAGATCAAATAAAAGGCACTGGTTAAAAGTGACTTATCATGAAGATAATCCACAGACCTTGTTGTGAGCAGTTACACGTAGGAACTATTCTCTTTCGACCAAACTACATCCGCTACCTGCAGCAGCTAGCTAGCAGCTATTTTCTTTCAACCAAACTAGTATTGGAGAGAAGGCAGATATCTCGACGGCTGGTATCTTCAAAACTCCGTGACTCACACCAAGGTTCCTCTGGGTGACCTCCTTTCTGTCTCTCTGACTGACCTCCTTCCTGTCTCTCTGCAGCTTCTGTGATTCTGAAGCAGGCGGAGGAGCTGGCAGCTCGATATCCCAACACCGTGCCCATCATGCTGGACGTCACCAGCCAGGAGGGACACCTGGACTCTCTGGTCAAAGACCACGACCTCGTCATCAGGTACGCACCACACCACATCGCAGGCACGCCGCACCCTGACATCCCGCACGCTTTATGGTAGTGATCCACAGCGCCGTTTTTGGACGTGAGGGATTGGACTGCTTCTATGGTTTGGAATCACAAATTGAATCACGAGACAATACTATATCAATTCTTTGGACAACAATGGACCACTGGATTGGACTGGACCACTAGTATGTCGGTCTTACTTGTACCCATTGAATCGTGGTGTCTATGACATCACAGTGGCTTGCGTGACATCACTGATGACATCACAGTGGCTTGATTGACAGCACGGATGACGTCACAGTTGCTCGAGTGACATCACAGATGACAGCACAACTGCTTTGAGCGAGATCACTTATGACATCACTAATAACATCACAGTTGCTTGAGCGATCACAACTGCTCGCGTGACATGACATCACTAAGGACATTGCGGTTGCTCGAGCGATCGCGACTGCTCGAGTGATATCACTTATGACATCACTAATGACATCACAGTCGCTGTAAATGATGCAAGAGACGTGTGTTTTGTCCTCAGCATGTTGCCGTATGCCTTCCACCCGGCCGTGGCCAAGCAGTGCATCAAGAGGAAGGTCAACATGGTGACAGCCAGCTACCTCAGCCCCGCCATGAAGGAGCTGCAGCACAGGTCAGACAAGACTCAAGTCAAAGTACAAACATGTCTATTGAAACGTATATCGAATGTATCAAGAAAATAAAGAAAGAAAATAAAATAAATATAGGAAATATACTAGATGCCTAGTCTAATGAAGTGTGTGTCATGGCCTGTGCATGCGTGTGGTGGGTGTGTTTAGTGCGGAGCAGGCAGGCGTCACCATAGTGAACGAGATGGGTCTGGATCCTGGCATCGACCACATGCTGGCCATGGAGTGTATCGACCAAGCCAAGGCCGAAGGCTGCACTGTGAGTCAGCGCACGCCGTGTGTGTTTACTGTGTATGTGTGTGTTTGTTTACTGTGTGTGTGTGTGTGTGTTTAATGTGTGTGTGTGTGTGTGTGTGTGTGTTTACTGTGTGTGTGTGTGTGTGTGTGTGTGTGTGTGTGTGTGTTTACAGTGAATGTGTGAGTGCTGATAATGATTATGTCAACGCTACGGTCATTGCAGGGTTGAAAGGCCCGGACCTTTGGTTGGATTCACTACTGGGCTTGAAGGGCCCAGACCCTGGTACCCTGGTACCCTGGTACCAGACCCTTGTACCCTGGTACCAGACCCTGGTACCCTGGTACCCTGGTACCATACCCTGGTACCCTGGTACCAGACCCTTGTACCATGGTACCCTGGTACCAGACCCTGGTACACGTTCAGGGTTCAGGGTGAACCTGTATGTAATTCCTGCCGAGTTCAACTCCGTTCAGTTCCTTCTTAAAGGAGAGCTCAGCACCCAGCATCAGACCTGCATCTACTTGGGATTTTTTTTTAAAGGCACGTCAACGTCTCAACTTTGGGTGGAGCTAGGGGGCGGGGCTTAGGACATGGCCTGTCAACCCGCTCTGACTCTGGGTGGGAAAGGGGGCGTTCTTGGTGATGTCAGCGGAACTGAATATCAGCCTCTTGGCAGACCCAACTGCAAAAGTGGGTTATAACCCCTAGAGGGCACTCTCGCTGCATGAAAATTGTACAGTGTGTTGAATGAACGGTTTACTCTAAAATGTGGAGATGTTGCTCAGACGCATTCACCAACACTTCTCAAAAGCCATATACGTACATTGGTTTAAAGCCTGAAAAATTAGTTTCAGGGTTTAGTTACCCTTTAACAAGTTATGAGTTGTCTTGAACGCAGCCTAACATGCTGGGTGGGGGGTGTGTGGTCCAGGTGGAGTCCTACAGCTCATTCTGCGGTGGACTTCCTGCTCCAGAGTGCTCAGATAATCCTCTACGTTACAAGTTCAGCTGGAGTCCGTACGGCGTGCTGCTCAACACCGTCAGCCAGGCCATCTTCCTGCAGGACAACCAGGTACGGTGGCCTCGAAGCACCAAAAACTCACTAAGTTACTGGCTGCATGTGTTTTGGTAAATATCACTAAGTTACTGCATGTGTTATGCTAAATATCACTAAGTTACTGCATGTGTTATGGTAAATATCACTAAGTTACTGGCTGCATGTGTTATTGTAAATATCACTAAGTTACTGCATGTGTTATGGTAAATAACACTAAGTTACTGCATGTGTTATGGTAAATATCACTAAGTTACTGCATGTGTTATGGTAAATATCACTAAGTTACTGCATGTGTTATGGTAAATATCACTAAGTTACTGCATGTGTTATGGTAAATAACACTAAGTTACTGCATGTGTTATGGTAAATATCACTAAGTTACTGCATGTGTTATGGTAAATATCACTAAGTTACTGCATGTGTTATGGTAAATATCACTAAGTTACTGCATGTGTTATGGTAAATATCACTAAGTTACTGCATGTGTTATGGTAAATATCACTAAGTTACTGCATGTGTTATGGTAAATATCACTAAGTTACTGCATGTGTTATGGTAAATATCACTAAGTTACTGCATGTGTTATGGTAAATATCACTAAGTTACTGGCTGCATGTGTTATGGTAAATATCACTAAGTTACTGCATGTGTTATGGTAAATATCACTAAGTGGCTGCATGTGTTATGGTAAATATCACTAAGTTACTGCATGTGTTATGGTAAATATCACTAAGTGGCTGCATGTGTTATGGTAAATATCACTAAGTTACTGCATGTGTGTTATGGTAAATATCACTAAGTTACTGCATGTGTTATGGTAAATATCACTAAGTTACTGCATGTGTGTTATGGTAAATATCACTAAGTTACTGCATGTGTTATGGTAAATATCACTAAGTGGCTGCATGTGTTATGGTAAATATCACTAAGTTACTGCATGTGTGTTATGGTAAATATCACTAAGTTACTGCATGTGTTATGGTAAATATCACTAAGTTACTGCATGTGTGTTATGGTAAATATCACTAAGTTACTGCATGTGTGTTATGGTAAATATCACTAAGTTACTGCATGTGTTATGGTAAATATCACTAAGTTACTGCATGTGTGTTATGGTAAATATCACTAAGTTACTGCATGTGTTATGGTAAATATCACTAAGTGGCTGCATGTGTTATGGTAAATATCACTAAGTTACTGCATGTGTGTTATGGTAAATATCACTAAGTTACTGCATGTGTTATGGTAAATATCACTAAGTTACTGCATGTGTTATGGTAAATATCACTAAGTTACTGCATGTGTGTTATGGTAAATATCACTAAGTTACTGCATGTGTTATGGTAAATATCACTAAGTGGCTGCATGTGTTATGGTAAATATCACTAAGTTACTGCATGTGTGTTATGGTAAATATCACTAAGTTACTGCATGTGTTATGGTAAATATCACTAAGTTACTGCATGTGTGTTATGGTAAATATCACTAAGTTACTGCATGTGTGTTATGGTAAATATCACTAAGTTACTGCATGTGTTATGGTAAATATCACTAAGTTACTGCATGTGTGTTATGGTAAATATCACTAAGTTACTGCATGTGTTATGGTAAATATCACTAAGTGGCTGCATGTGTTATGGTAAATATCACTAAGTTACTGCATGTGTGTTATGGTAAATATCACTAAGTTACTGCATGTGTTATGGTAAATAACACTAAGTTACTGCATGTGTTATGGTAAATATCACTAAGTTACTGCATGTGTTATGGTAAATATCACTAAGTTACTGCATGTGTGTTATGGTACATTGAAAAACATTGAAAAATAAAATATGGGGGGGGATCAGGAGAGAGCATAGAACATTTCACTCAGACCAAAAATAATTTTTTAGTCAGTTTTTGTTAGTTTTGTTTTATTATTATTATTATTATCATTATAAATTTTTTGGTCAGAGTAAAATGTTCTATGGTCTCTCCTGATTCTGAATAGCTGAATCTTTGACCAAGTCAAACTCTTCTTAGAAGGATTTTCCAAAACATCAATGGAAAAATGAATGGGGAATGAAATCCCTTAGGTCCCATGTTGAAACCGGCAGAGCCTAAACCGTGTGTGTGTGTGTGTGTGTGTGTGTGTGTGTGTGTGTGTGTGTGTGTGTGTGCGTGCGTGCGCGTGTGTGTGTGTGTGTGCGCGCGTGTGTATGTTACGCGGGCGTGTGTGTGCGCGTGTCAGGTGGTGAGTATCCCGGCCGGTGGCTCTCTGATGGAGTCAGCAGCAGCGATGGATTTCCTCCCTGGGTTCAGTCTGGAGGGATTCCCCAACCGAGACAGCACCAAGTACGCCGAGCCCTACGGCATCCAGGGGGCGCACACGCTGGTCCGAGGCACACTGCGCTTCAAGGTGCGCGCCGAACACACACACACACACACAATACACACACACAAGACACACAACACACACACCCTCGAACTGGGCAACAAAACAAATCACTTTGAATCAGAATCACTTAGCGTCACTTATAGTTAAAGCCTATGTACATTCATCTACATCTAATTCATTAGTTCTCAACATAGGATCCTTCGGGGGGAAAATTGGGCATGGTTGTTATCCTCTGACATTTATTAAGCAATTAATTCCTTGAACCAATCATGTTGTTGGGCAAAAAATAAACAGGTGCAACAAAATCAGAATCACTTCTCAAAACCTCTCTTCACTGGTGAGTCCAGTCAAACTAGCATGTAGCTAACTAGAGAGGATGTCCGCTAGCTGTGAATTTTTGCTATGTTCAACAACATTGAGTTATGCAAAAGTACAGTATTAGCTCTCTTATTTTGGTTGGTTATGAATTAACCAACCAATTAACCTGTTTCTCCTCTGGTTCCTCCTCTGTCCTGCAGGGTTTCTCCAAGGCCATGAGCGGCTTCGTGAAGCTGGGTCTGATCAACAGCGAGCCATGTGCCATGCTGGACCACACCTCCGCCCCTGTGTCCTGGGTGAGCAGTGAGGAGTTAAACACAGATGTGTGTTTGGTGTGCCATCATGGCTGTCTGTGCTTCTTCAGAGATGTTTGATCTGATTCAACATGTTCCATCCTTGTTTGTCTGTTTAGCCCAATGACGCACCAATCAAACATGATCCAGCAACTGCCATTTGAGTGGTGTGACATGGGCTTTAGCCTTACCAGCAAAAAGTCACACATTAAATCAGTGCTGCAAAGAAATCAGGTGCAAATAAAACGAGGAAAAGATCAGAAAATAGTTGTATTCAGAACATCATCACATTGTCTTTATTTTTATATTATTACATTTTTGTGTTGCTGTGTAAGTCTAACAATGGAAGAGAGTGGAAATTGATTTTTTTTATATCCTTCCAGTATATCCACCTTATTTTTGAATGCCCCACTGTAAAAAATAATTGTGGGCACCAGGTCCGGTTTAACGTGACTTATTGTTGCAGCTTGCCATTTCCTTTGTTATACTCGGCTGCAGACCCGAATTATAAAATAAAATAAAAATAAAAGTTATAAATATAGTCACGTTATAAACAACTAACCAACGCTGGGGGTCCGTATGGAAACAGTGTTACTCGAAATGGTTAAAAGTTCAATCAATTTGGTCATTCAGTGGTGTTTTACTGCCATGTAAAGTAACTATTACGCTAGCCGCTAGCATTAGCCACAGTAGCCGACTACCCACAATGCATTACGTTATCCCAGCACCCGAACGACACGGCTGTAGAGCAGAATGGCTCTGCTGTAAAATCCTCATAGACGTTTTTTTTGTCAAGTTAAAATGGTCTATTACACCGGGAAGAAGCACCCATCAGGCACCATGGCAGCTAGAAATAAGGTGGATATATTTTTTGGAACTAAAGAGATGATGTCAGTTTAAAATCCTAAAAGACTCACGAGCCTCATTTGGAAGGGAACAGCTAGGAAACAGTCTAGAGCAGGGATGGGCAACTTTGATGATAGAGAGGGCCACACAAAAATGTCCTCGCTACCAGAGGGCCAGATTTTGCTGAGGGTTGGGGGCCGAACGGCGCCGGCGCAAAAAATTTGGGGCATTTGAAGCCAGGTTTAGAGGAATAACTAATTTTAAATTAACAGTTGTGATGTCATTATTCAGTCTTAACCACCAATATTTGATCCTTTTCTCACTCCTATGTCACCACCTGCTGAGTGGGTTAATTTAAGCATAAGTATCAGTAAGTGGCCCGGGATTCTCAAAGCCTGTGTTGAGGGTCACACAAGAACAAAAATGCACTCTTGAAGCTAAATAAATCCAAAACAGAGTTAATTATTTTTTACTTCAATGTAGAACAGTCAGTTCTTACACATGAGATTACTTTTAGCCTTTTGGTCATAAAGATTATTGAAAGCTATTCCATATTCCAGACTGAAATGTTATAACAGAAGTGGAGTATTGGCCAGAATGACATGAACATGTGGACACTTATTCAGCGGGTATCTTGCATGTTGCACTGTATTTTTTTTTTTTTTTGTGCAATTCCAGCGCGGGCCACACAGGGGGCGCTCAGCAGGCATGCGGCCCGCGGGCCGCCAGTTGCCCACCCCTGGTCTAGAGGTAGAGCGGCGGTATAAAAGGAAACAGTGTAGGAGCTAGGAGGTATCGAAGGAAACAGGAGCTAGGAGGCATAGAAGGAAAACGTGTATATTTGTTCCCTCTCTGCAGAAAGAGCTGCTCTGTGCGCAGATGGGCGTGGCCTCCTCCATCTCCCACGATGCCTTTGAAGACGCCGTGTACGAACACATCGGACGGGACGACTTCAGGATGGACACGCTCAGATGGTGAGAACCTCCATCTGGTCTCAATGTGGATTACCAAGCCAAGTCCATGTCATTCATGTCAAGTCTCAATGTAGAACAGCAGGGCAAGTCAGAACAACTCAAGACTCCAGTATCAGTTTAATATCGTAAAGAAGACTAAATACTGTGTCTAGGACTTTTCAATGCAATTTGGTTTTAATAGGATAAAAACGTAAGAGCATCAGGAGTTTGATTTCTATAGAGGCTTTCAACTCGACAATTGCCCCCAGCTTACTTCCTGACAGCTAGGTTCCAGACTGGTCCCTAGCAACACAATTCTGTGAACACCATCAATAATCAGTTTCAACTTCAGTCAATTCAGTCATTCCATACAAATTCAGAAAACAGAATTTAAATTCAGTCGTCTGCTGGAACAAATCTCATCTCTTTCAATCTTCAGTGGTGTCAAACTCAAGTTCATCCCCGGCCACATTACGCGTTATGGTCAAAGGGCCGGTTCTAAATGTAACACGATATAAATGTATAGCCTACTTATTATCATATTACATAATTGCCTCTGATTCAATTATGTGTATTATGTTATCGTAATTAAAAATTGCCTAAGTGGGCAGGTGGGGGGGGGTTAGTCACGATTTTGCGGGCTGTGTCTGTGACATCATCAATGATGTCAGAAATCAGGAATTTCATTAGTGATGTCACTTGCAATTGTGATGTCATCAGTGATGTCACTCGAGCAATTGTGATGTCATCAGTGATGTCACTCGTGCAATTGTGATGTCATCAGTGATGTCACTCGAGCAATTGTGATGTCATCCTTCCTGGCTGAGGCTATATAAGTGGTGGAAGATCCACGGCATCCATCCAGTCGACCGGAAAGCCATACGAAGAAGAAGCTGCTGCTCGCGTACGATAATTCCCCTCCAAAAACGATCATTTTGACCCTCAGGTACGATAATTCAACATTTCCCACCTGGCAACACTGCTGCAGAAAGACATATTCTAACTTTTCTCATAAGGAAGGAAGAACTCAACATTGTACCATGGCCAAAACCAAGCAGACTGCCCGTAAATCCACTGGAGGAAAAGCTCCCAGGAAGCAGCTCGCCACCAAGGCTGTCCGTAAGAGCGCCCCGGCCACCGGCGGTGTCAAGAAGCCTCACCGTTACCGGCCCGGTACCGTGGCTCTGAGAGAGATCCGTCGCTACCAGAAATCCACCGAGCTGCTGATCCGCCATCTGCCCTTCCAGCGCCTGGTCAGAGAGATCGCTCAGGACTTCAAGATCGACCTGCGCTTCCAGATCTCTGCTCTCACGGCTCTGCAGGAGGCCAGCGAGGCTTACCTGGTCGGCCTGTTTGAAGACACCAACCTGTGCACCATCCAGACCAAGAGGGTCACCATCACGCCCAAAGACCTCCAGCTGGCCCGCCGCATCCGCGGAGAGCGCGGTTAACACTAGAAAGACCACAGTGGTCATTTTGAGCTTTTTCAAATGTATGTATATGTGCAATAACTTTGTTGAATTAAAAATGACAATACTGCGGGTACCTGACTTTTCCTAAAAGTGTCTGTATTGTCATTTAAAATATAGTTTTTATATGAATTACGCAAAAGTAAAAATACAATTTTTACCTAGAAAGACCATAAGATGTCATTTTGACCTCACTGAATTTCCCAGGGTTCTAGACCTATTTTTTGTCTATACATTTTCACATTTTGGTGTAGTTTTGTCTTTTTAAAATATAAACACAATAAATGGATTAATCTCTCAATTAATGCAGAGTCGGTATCCAGCTGCATACCGATCCCGCTCCGCGAACCCGCACATAATCAATCAGTACCGCAACCCACCCCGCCCCGCAGACATGAGACCCGCACCCCGACCCGGAACCGCATATATATAATCACCGTTAATCTGCAGTGCAAACATTTTGTAGTGACCCTAACGAAACTGCCACCGTTTCACACGGGAGGCGAACAGCAGTCTTTCTGGCCGAGACTCGTCAGCTGATGATGTACTTTAATTAGCTTTTAGCAGCTGCTAGCTGACTAACCAGCTGGATAGCTCTGCTATCAGACACTACAGACAGTTACAGCAAGCAAAGTGACTTACCAGCTATTTCCAATATGTCCGGTATAATCCATACTGCCTTTATGATCGCTGTTGCAGGAACGTAAATCCACTTTTACAACGTTCAACCTCTCCACTTTCACGGTATCCATGACATGTTGTTGCCTGTTGCTATGATGAAAACAGCCACACTGGCTGGTATGGTTGTAGTGGCGCTGTCACCTCACAGTTAGAAGGTCCTGGGTTCGATTCCCGCCTGGGACGCTGTGGGCACTGAAGGTGTTCCCCCCCCCCCCCCATGTCTTCAGTGTCTACTGCCCAGGTGGGCTCTCTTGTCAAAAAGGCCTTTCTGTGTGGAGTCTGTGTGTGGACCCCCACTAAAAACATGCAGCCTGACCAGCGATGACAAAGAACTGAAGTTGGTCCCCCGGGTGCTGCATGGACACTAAAGAAAGCCATAACCGTGGCAGCCCTACCCGCACCCCTTGAGTTTGACATGGTCATGTGCTCCAAGTCATTTACACAAACAGAAGATCTCAAGTCAAGACTTTAGAAACCTTTAAAGGTATTCTGGCTTAGTGAAGGTTGTTTCATTGTGATTTGTGAGGGAAAGTGTTGAAGTTTTGTGTGTGTGTGTGTGTGTGTGTGTGTGTGTGTGCGTGTGCGTGTGCGTGTGCGTGTGTGTGTGTGTGTGTGTGTGTGGGGTCAGGTTTGGGATGCTGAGTGAGGAGCCCGCCCCCCAGGCAGAGAGCATTCTGGCTGCACTGGCCAAGCACCTAGAGGCCAAACTGTCCTTTGGTAAGACACACTCTCTCTCTCTCTGTCTGTCCTCTCTCTCTCTTTCCTCTCTCTCTCTCTCTCTCTCTCTCTCTCTCTCCCTCCCCTCGCTCTGTGGCTTGTTAAAAAGTTAGCGAGGATGTTGGACTGGACTGGTAAGTTCTGAAAACATGTCTCATGTTTTATTCCAGCTATCGGGATTTCTTTACTGTCGAGCAATTTTGCAGAGGCAGGCCTAGTAGCATAGTTAGCCACTAACGCTAGCACTGCACCGAAGCCTGGAATGTGCCGGACACATGTTTTCAGAATTTACCATAGCGTTCATCTAGCTTCCTCACTGACTTTTATCATCGAAGCCCTCATTTTGTTTTGTGAGGTTTCTAGGTCAGGAGAATTGTAGCTCCCGCACCTGAAGTAAACGCAAGCATTTATTAGCCCACTTAGCTGAATGTTAGCAGATAGCTTTGACGTTACACCGGGTTGGAGTCTGAAGTGCTTTGAATGTGGGGAGATAACGCAGTCACACAGCGCACACAGGCTGACTGCTGCTGGACTGGGGAACATCTAAACTGTCTAAACTAAAATCTTAAAATCGATATTGCAGATATTTTTTTATTTTGTACTTTTTTAAGTTATAGACAGCATGTTGTGTATATTGGATATTTTTTGGTTATATTTTATATTTGTTCTATTTGTGTTTTTGTATGTCTAGTTATTTATAATTATTAAATTCCCAGTGAAGTTTACGGTTTCATTGCATTGATTGCATTGTCATTTTGGACAATAACATTTATTGATAAGCTGTAAAATACCCTGCCTACATTACATATCTCAAGTCATGTCAAATCATATCTTTGTCAAGTGATATTTGAGGGATCATTGCAAAAAAAATTCTGTAATATAATGTGTATATAAAATATAAGAATATCGGCCCGTCGGCCGATATATCCATATCGGAAATTTTTCACTCGCTAATATCGGTATCGGCATCGGCCTCAAAAATCCCGTATCGGTCGGGCTCTAAAACGAACCTACAGAACCAAATACTACAAACACAACTATAACCATCCATCCATCTAATCCAGGGGTGCCCAAATTCTTTCCCATGAAGGGCCAAAACTCAATCTGGGTGGAGGGCCGAGGGCCAAAAATAAACGTTGTGGAATTACATTAAAATGTATTGTGTTTTATAGAAAATTAACATTCTAAATCTAAAATAACATTTCAATATAATACCGGTAATCTACTTTTTATCTGTTTGGTAATTGTAATAATTTGCAATTGGTTATATATATTAAAAAAAAAACATCTGCATTTGTGGGGAGCTTAAACATTTAATCAGTAAACACCCAGTTAAAAACAGTTGTATTTTCCACCTTTGTAATCAAGAGAGAAATTTGACTTAATTCACAACTTGAAAAATCCTCAAGGTACTTTGAAAATCAGCTTTATTGTCCATCTTTTGTAAACAATTTGCCATGACAATTTGCAGGGATACAATCTCAGGAGTGAACACAGTATCCGGCCGCAGCCACATTCAGACACTGTTTCACAAAGTCACCACATGAAAAAGCTCGTCCATCCTTTGCAATCAGTGCAGATATCTGATAACTTGCCAGAGTTGCATTCTGGATAAAAAAAATCGGGACAATTTTTTTTTTTTTTTTTTTTTTTTTTTTTCAAAATCCGTGGCGGGCCAAAACAAACAGAGCGCGGGCCCCAAATTGGGCACCACTGATCTAATCCATCCATCCGGGGTTGGGTCACGGAGGTAGTCCAGAAAACTTCCTTTTCTCTGGCCACATTAGCCAGCTCTGACTGGGGGGTCCCAAGATGCTCCTAGGCCAGCGTGGAGATGCTCCTAGGCCAGCGTGGAGATGCTCCTAGGCCAGCGTGGAGATGGCCCGTTCATTTACAACTGGGAGTGAAGGATTTCACGGTTGAGTGACGTCACACCCGAGTTGTCGGCGTTCCATTAAAACAGTCGGGGAAACCAGCCAGGGTTAGCTCTAGCCTAGCTCTAGCCTAGCTCTAGCCTAGCTCTAGCCAGGCTAGCCATCGTTAGCAGCCTCCACAGCGTGTCGGCCAGGCGGGAGCTCTCACAGTCTTGACTGCTGCCACTGCTGCGTGTTGAGGTGAGCGGAGCTCAGGCTGTCAAAGAGGGAAATCGTGATAAAAAAAATGCATTTCACAAATCCGATTGCGGCAGTTCTTTGTGGTCAGAGCCCGTGGGGGACACTGTAGAAGTCATTTCAGAGGAGGAGCAGTTGGGAGACATAATGGCTGCCGAAGAGTTAAGGTGCTCTTATACTCGAGCAAAGCTCCGTGGGGGTGGGGCCCCGCGAGTCTCCGTGGAGACCTCGCGCTGGGGGTGATGCCATTATACTCAGAAAGTGATCAGCATGTATTGTACAATGGTGAGAACAGCCCGTGAAAAGTCACAATGAAACTCTGTGCAGTACTGAGTGCGCTTTCACTCTCAAACGACCGCACATCAGCACATGAAGGACTCACCAAACTTGTTTTTACTGAAAGCCATTTTTACTTCTCAGCCCTGATAGACTACTACTCTGTGCTGCTTTTAATCTCTCTCAAACATGCTCTCAACACAACACATTGACTTGGTGAAATGGCTAAAAATGAACAGTTGCAAATCAAAGTTTAGCCTACCACATGGGTCAAGAAATGTGGTGAAAACACAGCTCAGTGTTCAGGGTTCAGTGGCTCGAAAGCGGCCATGTTTGGAGAGAAGCTCGCGCTGTTAGAAAAAAAATCAGGCACAACGCGAGCGCCCGACGGAGCTAGCGAATAACCACGGCCAACAAATTT
This sequence comes from Poromitra crassiceps, assembly GCF_964638095.1. NCBI lineage: Eukaryota > Metazoa > Chordata > Actinopteri > Beryciformes > Melamphaidae > Poromitra > Poromitra crassiceps. Next base: position 6,275,952 of record NC_139652.1, read on the forward strand.
ACGTAATTTGACGCGCCCGCCCCTCGCTCCACCCCCGCGCCCTTCACGGCAGGGTGAGCATAATTCAGCCTTTAGAGCCTAGTGTTGCTGCTGGAGAAACTGCACTGAAAGAGTTAGCAGGCGGATGCGCTGCAGAGAAACAGTGGCCTTCAGCACCTCCAGAAAATGAGGAATCGGGGAAGGCTAGTGAGGAGCTGTGCACAGTGGCTGAGGTCGAGACTACGCCCACACAGTCTCAGAGTGGAGGAGAGCAGAGAAAGCTGCTTACTTTTCCCATTGAGTTTTCTATGATTTCCAAGCGTCATTTTATATACTTGGCAACTTCATATCTACTTCAAATTTGGCTGGGTGGTTAATAACACGTTTCTGTGGTGTGACAAACTCAAAACACATATTTACGCTTGGTTTCCAGGGACTTTAAGTACCTCTGGCAACCATTATTCTATATTGGACCAGTAGTAGTAACATTAGTAGTAGTAGTCTCTCTCTCTTTCTCTTGCTCTCTCTCACCAGCTCTCTCTCACTGTACCTTTCTGTCTCTCGCCCTCTCTCAGATAAGGGCGAGCGTGATATGATCATCATGAGGAACGACGTGGGTCTCCGCCACCCGACGGGCGAGCTGGAGACCAAACACATCAGCCTGGTGGTGTACGGAGAGACCGACGGCTTCTCCGCCATGGCCAAGACCGTCGGCTACCCAGCAGCCATTGCTGCACGCATGGTGCTCGACGGTCAGTACAGTACAGAACCAGGGTGTGGAGGGTTACTTAAAAAATGTAATCCATTAGAATTACTAATTACCTGTTAAAAAATGTAATCAGTAATGTAATCCAGGTATCACAATATAAAAGTAATGTAACTGATTACTTTACGTTATTTTTGTATTACTTTTGAACTAGTTTCCCGGGGCATGCTCCTCAGAGTCAGGACATATTTCCAAAAAAACACAGCTGTGAAAGGCGCCGTTCACACCTAACACACCTTTTTCAGTATAAGAACGCTATGGAAATCATGTTGAGAGTGTTTGTTTGTTTCAATTTTTGTCCCACCGATGATGTCACAATGTCTATGACATCATAAGCATTGTGGAGCAATTGTTGTTTTTGGTTACACTCAAGCAATTGTGACATCACTGATGATCAAACAATTGTGACATCACTTATGATCAAGCAATTGTGACATCATTTCTATGTCATCAGTGAGTGATGTCATCAGTGAGGCGAAGCTGCGGGCGAGCTGCAGAGCCAACGATGCTGAAATGAAACTGTTGCTAGCCTTGCTTCAGCGTAGGATTGGCGTACGGTGTGTTGGGCCCCTAACTCGGTACACGTCCTCCCTGTAGGAGAGATCAGTGTGTTCGGCCCCTAACTCAGTACACGTCCTCCCTGTAGGAGAGATCAGTGTGTTCGGCCCCTAACTCAGTACACGTCCTCCCTGTAGGAGAGATCAGTGCGTTCGGCCCCTAACTCACTACACGTCCTCCCTGTAGGAGAGATCAGTGTGTTCGGCCCCTAACTCAGTACATGTCCTCCCTGTAGGAGAGATCAGCACCAAGGGGCTGGTGGTTCCCATGACCAGAGATATCTACGGCCCGGCTCTGAAGCGTTTGAAGGAGGAAGGCCTACACATCACCACCAAGAGCACGCTGCACGAGTAGAGCCTACCGTGGTACCGCGCACGCCCACACACACTCACTGTGAACCTACCGCGCACGCCCACACACACTCACTGTGAAGGCAGCCGGTCGGACTGACAGTGTCAGAATGAATCCAACACAAAACGCTCTCTGCTGCCTTTCTTATCTCATCCTGAGGTGGAAGAAGACCATTCAAGATGTCGTCGGCTCACTTTCCAAGGACCGGAAAAACGGAAGAAAATGACCTGCCACAAATAATTAGTGAACTTTTTCCATAGAAATATGTTTTCATAGAAATATGTTTTCATAGAAATATGTCAACGTTTGCAGAAGTTTAGATGCTACTGCTTTGTGTAGAGCAGCCAATCAGGAGCCAAAGTAGAGCAGCCATTGCTTTGTTATGATTTGATTGGTTTACTCAATGACTCGATGTACTTGCTGGGCGGCCAAACCCAGATGACAACGTGAACTGACAATGTGATTTATGTTCCAAAGATTGCTTGTTACGGTTATGGTTAGGCAAGTGAAACAAGTTGATTAAGGTTTGGGTTTGGTCATGGTTATATAAGAGATTATTTTTATTTTTATGTGGCTTACAGTATGGGTTTGGCCGCCCAGCAAGTACATTGAGTGTCTCCTGTTTACGGTCAGAGTGTGTACGTACGGTGGCCAGCAGGGACAAAGTTTGAAAACTGGAAAAAAAAACAAGTAATTGAAATGATCAGTGACCCTTGTTGATTCATTGACCAAAGATGACATATTCTCATAACACAGTTCTTCTGATTTCTCACGAAAAGTAGATTTCCTCCCTGTGCCCACAGAGATCGTCTCCGGCAACACGAGCGATCACTGCACACGTGAAAATGCTGAATTACATCCCAAAGGTTGGTTGTGTTACGGTTATGTTTAGGCAAGTCAAACAACTTGGTTAGGGTTTGCTCATGGTTAAATAAGAAAAACCTTTTGTTAATGTAAACGTGGCTTACGCTGGGAGTCGATCTCTGGTGGTCTCCGGCATCCAAGGCAAATGTATACACCCGTCCACTAGGGGTTTCACAGACTAGTCGACTATCAAAACCACTAGTCGACACTGTGCATCGTTGTCGACTAATCGCTCATCTGTGGTTTTAGGAATAAACAATATAAATAAATAAATTGAACATAGGTTTGCTTGAACAATCATTTTTTTCTCACATGAGGCCATGTTAAATAAACAGAATTGAAGGTATTTAGAGAGGGAAAGACTCCCGCCTATGTTGTTACTGCAGTCAAACAGTCGCTATCTCAGCTCAGACAAACAGCCTCTCAGAGCCAATCAGGACTCTGCTATTTCACATACCCCCAGGTTGGTCCCGCCTACATTAATTAACCCTTTACTGTAGGGGTGGGAATCACCAGATGCCCCACGATACGATATTATCACGATACTTAAGTCACGATACAATAGTATTGCGATATGCTAGTATTGCGATATATTGAGTATTGCGATATTGCGATATATTGTGATTTATTACCTTTTTTCAACTGCAAATGATGTCCCCAAAGGACAAAACTTTGTCAACATAATGTCTAATAAGATAAAGTTTCCAGTCTGTTCATCTCACTTCAATCAACACTGTCATAAAAGCCTGTCATAAATGTTGCATGTACTTGACATTTTGTATAATAAAATATCACGATACTTGGCATTCGATACGATACAACATATTGCCCACAAAATATCGCGATACTATGCTGTATCCATTCCCCCCAACCCACCCCTACTTTACTGGCTATTTTTGAGACCTTTTTGATGTTGATTGATCATTTTTATTGGGTGAAAACAATATGAAGTCTCACGTAGATACAGTAGATGTAGATGGATGACATATGACAAGCTATAGGTGGCAATCGGCAAGCTGCACCATCACTGGACAGGCGACCTGTCAATCACCCCCAAAACATAGTCTTTTCTATCGTCTATTTCACTCTAAAGCTGCGTTCACACCGACCTATTAAAGTTTTTCGCTGGCATCGAGTTTACATACAAAGTCGATGCAAACGAGCGATTGAGCGTATATTCGCCCGGGAGAAAAATCGCTGGACAGAGCGACAGAGACAGAGCGATAGGGCGAAAATCCGCTCGTCGCCCGAGATGAAATATCCCAACTCGAGCGAAATTTCACTGGCATCAGTCGCTCGCTGTTCAACGCTGATTGGCTGCCGTGTGAGAGTGAGTCAAGGATCACACTGGCTTGGAACAAACCGCTGGTTTATTGTGTGGCAACAAACCACATTGACAGCTGATTGACAGGCTGACAGCTGACATGAAGTGAAGTCTGTACTACCGGTATAGAGCTCGCGTTAGGAGTACGCTGATAGGCTTAGCTTGTAAACAACTACGGTGGCTCATAGTGGACAAACATCATGACATTGCATAACGTTATAGCCCCCAGATGTCCGTCAATTCTTGTGCCTGTTGACGAGCGATTTAAACACAGCGACAGAGCGATTCCAAAGGGTTGAATCGAGCGACTGAGAGAAAAATAAATATCTTGGTGTGAACACAGCTTAAGCGGGCGAGTTGTATAAAAAGTCACCCCCTGTACAGCTGTTATGAAAGGTGACATTAGCTATAGGCCAAAAGCGTGTTTTGAATCAGGCTGTAGAGATGCTTCATCCTGTTGTAAAGTGGGGCGTTTTAACAGCGATATGCAGATCATCTCTGTCCGCATGGTGTTGCATTGAACAAAAGCTTGTTATATTTCCTTCCAAATGATGGTGTTCTATTCTAAACACTGCGTATGGAAAGTCGGGCGTCCCCACAAACAAAACAAACGCACGTGGAAGAGAAACTACTGACATGTCCTGAGACAGGATGTGATGTCATAGTCCCCTGTGTTGTTTAGAGCGCGTGGGGAGGAAGCTGTATTTGGGCATAAACCGTGTTGATGTGTTTTTAAAGGGATTCTATATGAGTGGAACCTTGATAAAGGACTGAAAGACAATATTTATTGTGTCATCTTAGCCATATTTATTATATTTCTTGCGTCGCCTTCTGAACGGTTTGTTGCATGCTTTAAAATACCCGAGATGAGATATTTGACGTAGACCTAATATGTATTTTGATATGATAATCCATACAGTACATGTAGTAGCTGATATGTATTTTTGATGCAACACAGTGCTGCAGACAGCAACACATTGTTTGATATTTTGGCTCTGTAGTTTTCTTGCTTTGGATGTGAAATGATATTGAACAGACACACACACAGGAGACATTTTAGTTGACTGAGGTATTATTTCTGGGTAGTGAAGCAATTCAACCTTTTACTTGTCATCTTTTATCATTATCAGTGCAGTTTTAAGTAGTAATTCTATTCAATAAATAAATCATTTTTTTTCAAAAATTCACAATGTGTCGACACTTCTGTGTATCTGTACCTATGAACAACAACCAGATTAGGAAATTAAAAACATGCAGTGACGTGCAGATCTGCAGCTCAAACACAGCACTTTCCCCCCTATGTTCTTCTCATCCTTTTTCTTTTCAGCGTCAGTTTTGTACGGAGCCCCTAAAGTCTCCAAAGGTCTTTTGAATCTTTTGTGAATCTTGTGTTATTATCTTGTGATAACATATTCACTTTTTTATTTTATTTTATTTTAACTTTTCCAAGTTTTATTTTAACTTTTGCCAATTCCCCCTGCTGTCCTGGTCGTGGTTCCACCCCCTCTGCCAATCTGGGGAGAGTTGTAGACTAGCACCATGCTTCGTCTTTTCACCTGACAGCGAGCAGTTTCACCAGCAGGACGTAGAGCGTGGAAGGATCACACACTATTATTCCCCCTAGTTGCCCTCACCCCGAACAGGCGCCGCGACCGACCAGAGGAGGCGCTAGTGCAGTGTCCAGGACGCATACCGTACCGGCTTTGCAAAAATGTGTCTTTTTAATACTGGATGTCTTTGAACTTTAAATATAATTTAAGGGAAAAACAAGGAAATAAATGAAAATAAAATTGTTATTATTTTTAGATAGATAAATAAATAGGCTAACTAAAATAAATAATGTAAAAATAATAATTGTTTTATCTCGTTATTGTTTTCATAATTGTGGGAATCCAAAATTGTAATTGAGATTAAAATCGAGTTGAGCAGCCATAACATTCACAGTGACAAACCACTCCACAAGACTTTCTGCTTGGTTTCTTTCACTTATTTAATCCCATTAGATAATAATCCAGCACTTTCATGTCCGGCAAAAAAAAAAAAAGTCAGTACCCCATGCATCACATTTAGTCTGTTACAAAAGCCAGAATAAAACATTTTCCAGCTAAATTAGAATTAAATCATACATGTGAACACACTAAAAATGGTAAAATATAAAAATCTAGAGGTATAAATAGAAATTTGGTCCATCGAGTTGACTACTATAATATTATTTACATTAGATTATTATTCCAGGCCCTTATTAATATTTGACTTCAATAGCACACGGCTGCTACCATTGTAAGGTAATGGTATTTACAGAGGAGTTCAGTGCATGAGCTCTACAAAAGACAAAACTAATTTTGTCCCTTGATGTAAAAAGTTGAATCCCCCCCCCCACCCCATTTGGCTTACTTGCCAATAAATACAAAAGTTTAGGAAAAGTGTGTTAGTTGAGCAAACGTCTCAGCGGAGTGGCAGTACAACAGCAACACGTTGGATAGTTAGTCTACAGCTGTATCAACGGTGTTAGAAGAAATACAGAAAGGCACACATGACAAGATCAAAGGGAGTCCATAGAGTGCTGACGTCACGTCCTCTTCCGGGTTCGGCATGACACCTTTCCCCATTCATTTTTCCATAGACCCTTTTATAAATCCTTATAAAAAGACTTTTACTTGGTTAGTGATTCAGCTATATTCCGAATCAGGTGAGACCAACACACTCGGACCAAAACTTTAAAAAGGGGCAATTTCCAATTGATTTATTTTTAAATGGTAACTAAACCCAAAACAATTATTTTCAGCTTTAAACCAATTGGCTTTTGAGAAGTGTTGGTGAGGATTCTGGTCAAAAGCTCCACATTGAGAGTAAACTACACACTATCATTTTCATCCAGCGAGAGTGCCCTCACTAGGGGTTGAAACCCACTCTCGTGAGGTCGGCCGGGCAGAGTGCACTGCTGAATTCTGTGCAATTCGACATAGCGCCACCTACTTGCAACACAAAAATAAGTTTATCTCGAGAACCATTCGCCCAATCGAGGTTGGGAGTCCCAAGTGGAGGCAGGTCTGCCACAATTCTGGAGGTTGAGTTCCCCTTTAAGTTTTGGTGAAAGGTCTCTCCTGATTCTGAATATACAGTAGCTGGCTCGCTTGGTTTGACCAAGTAAAACTTTTCAGATGTATTTTTCGAAATGTCTATGGGAAAATGAATGGGAATGAAATCCTTCAGGTCCCATGCCGAACCCAGAAAAGATGGTGACTTTAGCAATCTACTATATCCACTGCTGGAGGAACGCATTCAGAAGACGCCGGCCTCAAACTGCAGGACTTTTAAAATCTTCAACTAACTCGGCTGAGAGTCTTAACTTGGCGATTCGGTCGTTCTCCTCTCCATCTTGAAAGAACTTCTCCAAAAACCTCAAAAGACATTTGATTTGGATTGTATTTGTTGTGGTGGTCGTAGTGTGAGCTGGCACCAGGAGAGGGCGTCGCAGCGTGAGCCGGCACCAGGAGAGGGCGCTGTAGCGTGAGCCGGCACCAGGAGAGGCTCAGTCAGTGTTTGCTGAGGAAGGGGGAAGAAAGGTGAAGCGCTGCCGTTGCTGCTGGCGGTTAGGAGTCCGTGGGAGGCGGGGTCCTGCTCAACCCTGTTTAGATGAAGCCACGCCCACTTCTGCACGACGTAAGCCTTGGATTTCAAACGGTAAAAACATGGCGGCTCGTTTGGAGACTTTCTCTTATATTAGGAAAATGGTTCGCCCAAATTTTTCTAAAATGTTTTGAGAGAAATCAGTTTCCAGAGGTGGCAAGTCACTACTACAAGTGAGAAGTTGAATTGAAACTAGTGATTGACTATTACAGACTGAAATTATTACTATAATATAATATAAACTTTAAATATCCCCTGCCGCCGCTTCTTTTCACCTGACAGCGAGGGGTTTCACCAGCAGGACGCAGCACATGGGAGGACCAGAGGAGGCACTAGTGCAGCGACCAGGACACACATCGTCAATCCAGCTTCCCACTCATAGACACGGCCAATTGTGCCTGTATGGATGCCCGACCAAGCCGGAGCTAACACGGGGGATCGAACCTGCGACCCTCGTGCTGGTAGGCAGTAGTGATGCGCGGGTCAGGGTTTTTTAAGGCCCGCACCAAACCAACCCGTCATTAGAGCCAGTCCGCCCCATTCAAATGTGTGAAAATGCCAAACCCAATCCCACCCTGCACAATGCCAATTTAATGTGAAAACTCTGTCTCTCTGCCCTCTCTCTCACACACACGCGCGCGCACAACAGTTTTACTACGCTGGCTGCATTGCGCGGCTGCTGCTTTCATGTCGTTAGGAGTTCTTTCTGCTTCGTCGGTGTTACAAACTCTAAATAGCTGTTATCTGTCTTTCTTCAATTAATCCAATATCTTCAAAAGGAGGTAGCAGGTAGGCCTAGGCTACAGAAACAGTTCTTATTCTTTCCAATTTCTTTTAATTACCTCATGCTCTCTCAATTGGTCATGTTGCAGTAAAGTTGACAAATAGGTCACAGTCCATTAACAGAAAATCTGAATTTGTTCATGGACACTTCAAATAATAATTACAGCGAATAATCCTTCCAAAATATTTGTTTTAAAGACACATAGGCTACCTCATTTGAAGCGTCTCTTTACTCCACCATGTAGGCTATAGTAGAGAGTGCAGCAGGTGCAGTCGGCTTCAGACTCGCAGACTCACCTTGTCTGTCTGTGTGTACAGCTGTGTGTGTGTACAAGTGTGTGTGTGTGTGTGTACAGGTGTGTGTGTGTGTGTGTGTATGTGAGAGAGAGTTCACGTCTTTAATAAAGGGTGAGTCTGCTTGTTTCGCTGCTGTAAGTTATATAATAATGTTGCTTTGTCATGTTCTGAGCCCGCAATATTTTCCTAATTGCCAAACCAGACCGCCTGCGGGGCGGGCCAGCCCCGCGGGACCCGGTGGGTTCTGGGTAGCCCGAGCATCACGTTCTTCCAATTCGAAATCCGAGGTTTTCGTCATACGGAAGTGGGTGTGGCTTCAGCTAAACTGGGTTGGGAAAATGCTAGACACTCGCGGACGTCACACCAGAGACTCCAGGCTCTCCGGTCACACCAGGGACTCCAGGGACTCTGCGGCGCAGGCAGTTCCGACCACGATGGAGCCGTTGTTGTCGGAGGACTGCAGGGTTCTCTGGTCCTCTTCAGTCCCCACCAGACTCAGCAGGGCTCTGTACAGGAACTCATACTGCTCCTGCACACACACAGAGCAGGCGTGTGGGAAATGAGTTCAGCCATGAGGCAGATCACTAGAGAGCCAAAGTGACGCCAACTTCCTGCTTCAGCTACAAACCAGCTGTGAAAGAATTATGAATGGTGGTGAACGGCGAGAGACGATACTTTTTTGGATCCCGTTTGAATAGTGCCTTGAAATCCACGTGTAAATTTTGCGTGTCAAGAAAGTCGCAGTTTGTCATCAAACTGAAATGTAAGGCTTAGTTTTGTATTAAACCGTTCTACATCACACAATATATATACAATATATATATGTTGTCACACCAACACGGCCTGCCGGGAGAGACGTCACTTATGCGACTGTCTTATGCGACGTCAGTTTAAAATCTAAATTGACAAACAATATGTGAACCTCATGGCACAAATCAAACGGGATAAAAAAAATTGTCTCTTGCCATTCACCACCATTCATATTTGTTTCACGGCTGGTTCACATAGTTCATTCATACAAAGTACTGTAATCAGGTGAGATAAAACTCAAGTCCTGCTGTATGTATTTTTAACGCTTTGAGCACCACGAGCCAAGTGCCATCCAGTTCCATTGTATTGGAGAGAAGGCAGACATCTCTACGGCCGATGTCTCCAAAACTCAGCAACTCGCGCCAAAACGATCTAAATGGATAAATAGCACTACAGGTAAGAGGGGAAATATGTATTTTTTTTATTATTAGATTTGGGGGTGAACGGTTGCTTTATGTTCCAAGACCAGACATGCTGCTCACAAGTCATTTTTTGCAAGTCCAAGTCAAGTCTCAAGTCTGGTCACAAATCCAAGTAAAGTGTCAAGTCGCTTATGGATGAGCGTTCTATCATCTGCTGCATGCCATCCGGTCTGCTTAGAACACGGTGTAGCTAAAACTAAGGGATTCAAAGCATGTACTGTATTATCATCACTCTTTTATCTATTAACATAGAGTATCAGCATTGATGAGTTGACATTATTAGTAGAGTAGACATTTCCTTAATATGCACCAAAAGTTAAGTCGAATGTGAAGTTTTTTTAGGACGAGTCTCAAGTCAAGTCTCAAGTCACTGTGTGCATGACTTAAAGCAGCTACGAGCAAGATTTTTGATTGTTATTAAACAGTCTAAATTTAATATCAATGCATCACATCTTACCTCTAATAGTAGACGAGACCAACGCAGAGTAGTCTCGCTTGAACCCCGAGTGAATCGGCCAGTGTTAGTCTCTCTGTGGCCAGGGCAGATCAGGAAGTGAAATGAAACGGTTTGCAGCAGCCACTTCGGCCATAACCACAAAATAAGTTCCAAAAAGAATATAACGAGAGATGTTCGCGAGAGTATGCATGGTGTTCTCCTTGTTTATGGTATGTTGCTAGGCAGCGCGAACGGGGGAATGCAGGCAGCTGCGTTTCACTTCCGGGTTTAGCCGGTCCGGCGGTAAGGAGAGAGAGAGAGAGAGAGCCCCCTGTTGACGCGAGTTTAGACAGACACAGACTTAAGAGAGCAATCTCCGATTCACACGGCTTTGGTCTCAGCTACTATTATAGGTAAGATGTGATGCATCAATATTGTAATTATACTGTTTAATAACAATCGAAAATCTTGCTCGTAGCTGCTTTAAATTTGACTCGAGTCCAAGTCCTAAGCCCAAGTCCCCTGTCTGCCCCAGCCCTCAGTGTGACGTCACGCTCACCGTGTCGCTGAAGACTCCTGGTCTCATGAGGTTGGTCATCTTGGCGGCCTGGAAGACGTCCAGCGAGCCCTCAGCCTCCAGCTGGCCAATCAGAGAGGACAGAGCGCAGAACGTCCCCGCAGAGGCTCCGCCCACTCTGCAACAGCAAAGAGGTTCAGATTTTCACTGCAAAAAATATCCTCATATCATCTCAACTCATTCAGTTCTGAGTCGTTACATCTTTTTCTTGAAAAAAGCGAAAAGCAAAAACACTGCTGTTTAATTTGTGTGAAGAATATACAACTACTGCAACTAATGATTATTTTCATTGTCGATTCATCTGTCAATTATTTTTCTCGATTAATCGACTAGTTTACGACTAGATTATTTCATTGATGACTAGTTTTATATAAAATGTCAGAGAATGGTGAAAAATATGGATCAGTGTTTCCCAAAGCCCAAGATGATGTCCTCAAATGTCTTGTTTTGTCCACAACCCAAAGACGTTCAAACTTCAGTTTACTGACATAGAGGAGTAAAGAAACCAGAAAATATTCACTTTTAAGAAGCTGGAATCAGAGAATTCTGCCTTAAATTGACTAAAACAATGAATCATGGCCGACCCCGCCGACCCCGGACACAAACTTTTTTAAATGCTCTCCCTCGACAAGCAGAGGCTGACATCTGTCAAGAACAAAACCTCTCGCCACAAGGACAGCTTCTTCCCAACGAGGCCCGAAAGCCCCCTCTACTAAGGACCCCCCCCCCCCATCCACACGTCACTTTACACCATACATACACTTGAACGCAACATGCAATATACCCGCTGAATAAGTGTCCAAATGTTCATGTCATTCTGGGCAATACTCTTCTGTTATAGCATTTCAGTCTGAAATATGGAATATCTTTCAATAATATTTATGACTAAAAGGCTAAAAGTAATCTCATGTGTAAGAAATGACTGTTCTTCATTGAAGTAGAAATTTAAATAATTAACTTGTTGGTTTTGGATTTATTTAGCTTCAAGAGTGCATGTTCGTGTGACCCTCAATACAGGCTTTGAGAATCCCGGCCACTTACTGATACTTATGCTTAAATTAACCCACTCATATTCTGGTTTATTTCAAGAAAAACATTTCGGCTAGTGGAAATTCTAATTGGCTGGTAACCATGAAAAATAGTTGCCCACCCCTGCCTTAGATGGTAAATCATCTCTTAGTCCTCTGTGACAGTATTCTCCTGTGTGTACCCTCTAACACAGGGGTGGGCAACTATTTTTCATGGGGGGCCACATGAGAAATCCAGATTGTTGCCGGGGGCCGAACAAATATTGTCATGCCGTAACCCAGGGATGGGCAACTTTGATGATAGAGAGGGCCACAAAAAAAGTCCTCCCTACCAGATTTTGCTGAGGGCTGAACAGCGCCAGCGCGGAAAAATTGGGGCATTTGAAGCCAGGTTTAGAGGAATAACTCATTTTAAATTAACAGTTGTGATGTCATTATTCAGTCTTAACCACCAATATTTGATCCTTTTTTCACTCACTCCTATGTCACCACACTCTCCCTGCAGGGCTTGAAATTAACTTTTTTCACCACCTGCCAATATGGCTGCTAGATTTTAAAGTTACCAGCCAATTAGAATTTCCACTATCCGATATGTTTTTCTTGAAATAAACCAGAATATGAGTGGGTTAATTTAAGCATAAGTATCAGTAAGTGGCCGGGATTCTCAAAGCCTGTGTTGCGGGCCACACGAACATGCACTCTTGAAGCTAAATAAATCCCAAACCAACAAGTTAATTATTTAAATTTCTACCTCAATGTAGAACAGCCATTTCTTACACATGAGATTACTTTTGGCCTTTTAGTCATAAAGATTATTGAAAGATATTCCATATTCCAGACTGAAATGCTATAACAGAAGAATATTGGCCAGAATGACATGAACATTTGGACACTTATTCAGCGGGTATCTTGCATGTTGCGTTCAGGTGCAATGTAAAAAAAAAAAAAAAAAAAAACTTTTTTTGCAATTCCATCGTGGGCCACACAGGGGGCCGTATGTTGCCCATGTGTGCTTTATAGTAACGTTCAGTCATAGCTCATTTATAATTAAGCCCATAGTTAATGAACTAATCATGTACAAAACACACACAGTCACATATTTTATATACTGTATATGTTGTAAGCCCAATTTTTGCCATCACAGCTGCTTTTTACATGTATGGGCTAATACAGGCTAATATACAAGGTGTCCCAAGCTCTGAGTCATTATAAACTCAATTAGCTACAGAAGCTAATGTTGACATTCAGTCCTTGTATATTTCTCTCATGTGTTCATCATTCCTTTCCTCTGTGTGTGTGTGATTGAGAAATTAGATGCAGGTGGTGTTCATCCTAATTGGCCTGGTCAGGTGTCAGATTGCTGCTGGCTGATTGGCTGGTGGAGAGCATTTAAGGCAGCTGATGCCATCCTGTCGCCCCTTGCTCTCCTCATTCCCAACGATGATGGCTGCTGTGCTGACTGCTGTGTTCTGTCAGGTAGGAACTGTGTGTAGACCTACTTTAGTAGTTCTGCAGAACTTTATTAAGATGTCTTTATCTTGGTAGACCTGTGCAGTCTAAACTGTAAATAGTTACCTTCCAGATCTACACTTTTGTACACTGTAAATAACACTTACCCAAGTAGCAGAAAGTAGGGGGAGAAGCCCTTTAGTTTTTTGTAACATTTTCTCATGTTTATTTTGTAGGAGCTTATAGGTAAGAGCTGTGTCCCTTATTTAATCCATAATTTTCTTTTCTTAGGTAAATTTAAGGTTGGGGATTAGTTTGATTGGTTAGTTGTGTTGGGGCCATGCTGTGCTCTGAAACTAAACCTGCTACTTGTGAACTTGTGATGGTGGTTTGGCTGATCATCCTTGGGAGTGGGAAGAGTGGGGGCACTTTTGTGTTGCGGTCCGGTTCCCCGAGGCCGGTTCCTAAAATAATTGCGGGCTCGTCCGCTTTTCCCGTTCGTCAGCACGTCGTCTGAGTATATATATATATTTTATATGTTTGTCTGGTGGGCAGTCTTGGTGCAGGTGGTAAATGGTGTGCATGGAGCTGAGGAAGCTCATGGTGGTAAAGCTGGTGGAGAGAGGTTTGTTGGGAGGAGCCGGTCAGAGGGGACCAGTAAGACTGAGGAGGGGCGTGACGAGGCAGGGCCGTCAGTAGCACCGTTTCTCCTCTTTCTGTGTAGACTATGCTACCCTACAAGAGTCCCGTCTCCGTACATAGACTTGCCTGTGACTCTGACTCCCAAGCCGTCTAAATCAGTGATAGACGTATTTACAAGTGTCACAGAAACATTTCAAAGCCACATATTGAGAAGAAGGGTTCATCGCTTCTCGACGTCGGGGTTAGAAAGCTCGACGCTGCTCATAAATGCCTCTTTTCATCTGAAGTCTGTGCTGGTGATATTTTTTCCAGGTTAGAGCTCCCAGCCGTCAGAGCGCTCAACAGCGCCACTCTGGCCGAAAGCTTGGTAAAAAATATCACCAGCACAGACTTCAGATGAAAAGAGGCATTTATGAGCAGCGACGAGCTTTCTAACCCCGACGTCGAGAAGCTATGAACCCTTCTCAATATGTGGCTTTGAAATGTTTCTGTGACACTTGTAAATACGTCTGTATCGCTGATTTAGACGGCTTGGGAGTCAGAGTGACAGGCAAGTCTATGTACGGAGACTCTTGTAGGGTAGCAGTCTACACAGAAAGAGGAGAAACGGTGCTACTGATGGCCCTGCCTTGTCACGCCCCTCCTCAGTCTTACTGGTCCCCTCTGACCGGCTCCTCCTCCAACAAACATCTCCACCAGCTTTACCACCATGAGCTTCCTCCGCTCCATGCAAAGGCACCTTGACTAACACCATTTACCACCTGCACAAAGACTGCCCACCAGACAAACATATAAAACATATATATACACACACTCACAGACGACGTGCTGACGAATGAGAAAAGCAGACGAGCACCCAATTATGTTAGGAACCGGCCTCGGGGAACCGGACCGCAACACAAAAGTGCCCCCACTCTTCCCACTCCCAAGGATGATCAGCCAAACCACCATCACAAGTTCACAAGTAGCAGGTTTAGTTTCAGAGCACAGCATGGCCCCAACACAACTAACCAATCAAACTAATCACCAACCTTAAATTTACCTAAGAAAAGAAAATGATGGATTAAATAAGGGACACAGCTCTTACCTATAAGCTCCTACAAAATAAACATGAGAAAATGTTACAAAAAACTAAAGGGCTTCTCCCCCTACTTTCTGCTACTTGGGTAAGTGTTATTTACAGTGTACAAAAGTGTAGATCTGGAAGGTAACTATTTACAGTTTAGACTGCACAGGTCTACCAAGATAAAGACACATCTTAATAAAGTTCTGCAGAACTACTAAAGTAGGTCTACACACAGTTCCTACCTGACAGAACACAGCAGTCAGCACAGCAGCCATCATCGTTGGGAATGAGGAGAGCAAGGGGCGACAAGATGGCATCAGCTGCCTTAAATGCTCTCCACCAGTCAATCAGCCAGCAGCAATCTGACACCTGACCAGGCCAATTAGGATGAACACCACCTGCATCTCATTTCTCAATCACACACACACAGAGGAGGAAAGGAATGATGAACACATGAGAGAAATATACAAGGACTGAATGTCAACATTAGCTTCTGTAGCTAATTGAGTTTATAATGACTCAGAGCTTGGGACACCTTGTATATTAGCCTGTATTATCCCATACATGTAAAAAGCAGCTGTGATGGCAAAAATTAGGCTTACAACATATACAGTATAAAATATGTGACTGTGTGTGTGTGTGTTTTGTACATGATTAGTTCATTAACTATGGGCTTAATTATAAATGAGTTATGACTGAACGTTACTATAAAGCACACATGGGCAACATACGGCCCCCTGTGTGGCCCGCGACGGAATTGCAAAAAAAGTTTTTTTTTTTTTTTACATTGCACCTGAACGCAACATGCAAGATACCCGCTGAATAAGTGTCCAAATGTTCATGTCATTCTGGCCAATATTCTTCTGTTATAGCATTTCAGTCTGGAATATGGAATATCTTTCAATAATCTTTATGACTAAAAGGCCAAAAGTAATCTCATGTGTAAGAAATGGCTGTTCTACATTGAGGTAGAAATTTAAATAATTAACTTGTTGGTTTTGGATTTATTTAGCTTCAAGAGTGCATGTTCGTGTGACCCTCAACACAGGCTTTGAGAATCCCGGGCCACTTACTGATACTTATGCTTAAATTAACCCACTCATATTCTGGTTTATTTCAAGAAAAACATTTTGGATAGTGGAAATTCTAATTGGCTGGTAACTTTAAAATCTAGCAGCCATATTGGCAGGTGGTGAAAAAAGTTAATTTCAAGCCCTGCAGGGAGAGCAGGTGGTGACATAGGAGTGAGTGAGAAAAGGATCAAATATTGGTGGTTAAGACTGAATAATGACATCACAACTGTTAATTTAAAATTAGTTATTCCTCTAAACCTGGCTTCAAATGCCCCAATTTTTTCGCGCTGGCGCCGTTCAGCCCTCAGCAAAATCTGGTAGCGAGGACTTTTTTTGTGGCCCTCTCTATCATCAAAGTTGCCCATCCCTGGGTTACGGCATGACAATATTTGTTCGGCCCCCGGCAACAATCTGGATTTCTCATGTGGCCCCCCATGAAAAATAGTTGCCCACCCCTGCTTTACACCTACAGCAGCTGGACTACACTCGTTACATTAAACTATTATAGCTGCTTCTCCTGCCACAACTTTCTACTCTATTAGATGACTCTTGTTAACTACATCACGCACCGCTTGGACTGTCAATTCCTATTTAACACATTGAGTGCCAGCCGTTTTTTCAATCCTGTAGGTAAGTTGTGCCAGGTTTTTTTTTGAGGATTCTGGCTCATTTTACAAGAGCCGAGGATTATTTTCTGTTAAGACTTCGTGAACACCAATCATCTAAAAATAACTAATAGAATGTGTGCTTTCTCTGTCTAAAAGAGTTAGTTTGCAGAGTTAGTAGTTATGTAGATATTAGCCGTTGAGTACAGCATGGTTTTAGCGTCTGAGACAGCAAGCTGAGATAATCGCAGTTTTGTGAAATTCAATCAAACAGCAGAACAGTCACCTGCCTGTGATTGTGGGTGCCCTTGGGCGAGTCTGTATACTGTATTGTGTGTGTGTGTGTGTGTGTGTGTGTGTGTGTGTGTGTTCGCGCGTTGCTCCGCGGCTCTGGGGGGAGGGGATCTCTGTCCGTTCTTTGCCCCCGCGGCGTGTCTGTCTCCCGCTCTGTGTGCTCTCTCTCTCTCTCTCTCTCTCTCTCTCTCTCTCTCTCTCTCTCTCTCTCTCTCTCTCTCTCTCTCTCTCCTCTCTCTCTCTCTCTCTCCTCTCTCTCTCTCTCTCTCTCTCGGGACTGGGGGGAGGGGGAGAGAGAGGGAGAGAGTGTGTGTGTGTCTCCGGGCTCCTCCCTCCGTCTGTGCTGCGGGGGGAGGATTCTCCGCGGCCGTCTGGACTGTAAAACTGTTTCTTGAGATGTCGGCTGAGAGCTTTGAGTAAGCTTTTGCGATTCTGGTCTTATTTATGCGCGGGGGTGCTCGAGTGTGTGTGTGTGCGCGCGCGCGCGCGCGCGCGTGTGTGTGTGTGTGTGTGTGGGATCGAGGGAGTTTTCGCCCAGCTGCTTCCTTGAAAATTACACTGGCTTTCTCCAGCGCGCTGGCTGGCTGTGGCTGGCTGTGCCTTCCTCTCTGTCTTGGGAGAGAACTGTCGCCACTTAGTGGTCGGTAAAATAGATTATACACATTCTCTTCCTCCCAATATTGATATAGAAGACGTAAAAGGGGTTGATTGATGTCCCACCGTCAAAAAAAAAAAATGTTTATGTAAGACGAGATAGCTCGTCTATGGCACTCAACCGTTGGATTATGTAAGACGAGATATCTCGGCTATGGCACTCAACGTGTTAATTCCCACTTAACACTCCTCCTATTCGTGTATATATTGTCTATATTAAACTGCACTTGCAATGTTGTGATTTTGCCTTTTAGATCATTTCTTTTTCATCTCTGAATATTGATATGAGCGCTATGCTGCAAACTGACACTAAAACAGATTCCTCGTATGTAATCCTTCACATTGTGGCAATAAAAGTGATTCTGATTCTGATTAATCGATTATCAAAAGAGTGGTTCATTTAAGTCTATAACTAATCGATTCATCATTGCAGCTCTGTTAGACAACATAGCTTAATTATTAAATTTGTACATAATACACAATACATTTAATACATTTAGTTTCATGTGAATTCTAGAGAGAAAGTGGGTTTTAATTGGCAGAAATAAATAATAATCTAAAATGTAAATACTGTAAGCACAACCACACACGTATCGGGATGACGATAACAGTAAATGACTGTGGAGCAGAGGGGGTCTTACTCGTCATGGATGACTGTGGGACCCTCCTTGTTGGCACTCTCGTCCTTCACCAGGCGGAGCAGCTCCAAGCTGCTGCTGATGGGGCTGTCTGGGTTGGGCCAGCAGGGGGAGCGGTAGTGCTTCACCTCTAAGACAAAGTCATCCTGTCCAGAGGAGAGAGATCAGTAACGACTCTTTAAAGGTATAGTTCACCCAAAAATGAAAACTCTGTCATCCTCTCCTCCACCTCATGCCAAATGAAACGTATAACACACAGCGTTTTGGCTGCTTCTGGTCTGGCATCGTCATATGCAAATGCCTTGTCTTCGGTTTTACCAGCGATTCACCAATCGGCACCGAGGGGGACCAACGATTAGCCAATCAGCGCCAATAAACAGCCTAACGGGCGGGACTAAGCCGTTGTCAAGTGCGCCGAGGAGTAACATAAATAACAATGGCTGCGGCGGACGCCTGCTATCCAGGCTGTTTCAAATTGTTTAAAGGTAGCAATTACTTTGAAATCTGAACGTTGTGACGCTGAGGCTGAGGAATGATTCAGCCAACAGGGCTTCCTCAGTGCCACACCGCTGCAGAAGGCCTGTTGGCTAAAAGGTTCGTTGTTGCTGCTGTCCAGCTGACTGATTAAACCTGAAAAGGACATTTAGCGTGCTGACATGTTCTCTCACCTGAGTTTTTATCTTCCTTGAGTGTGCTCAGCTCGCTAACTGAGTTTAGACATCTCTCTCTCTCCCTCTATCTCTCTCGATTGTGATAAAACACAGCTGATGGCACTCGGGTCAAGGTGTGTGTGTGTGTGTTGGGCTAAGACAATTCTTGGTCGGGCTTGAGCCCCGCCCCTGGCGCTTTGAATGAATGAGGAAATAGGCGTGTCTGGCGCGGTCAACATTTTCTGGAGCTGTGTGTATTGCATTGTGATTGGCTAGTTGTTAGAAACCACACCTCTTTCGTGGGCGGTTTCATGTGCACGAGCTCAGAGCTGGATAGGGAAATCCTAAATTGACAGAACCAGCTGATAAACACCGTCGTGGGATCGTTTAGCGCGATTGCGATTGTCTGGTTAAGTCAATCCAGATCAAGGGTGTAGATCCTGGATCTGTTTATCTCAAGGCCCCAGTTCCAAAACACAAACAGCCAAACAATCACACTGTGAACAGAAAGATCTATACAAATCAATCAGCCTTAGTTCAGATTGTCACTAAATGATGGTGTAAACATAATATAGGCCTGTTTGGAACTGTGAAGAAATGCTCCACTGACTGCTGGCAACCTCCCTGTGTCTTGTATGGACTAACTTCACCTGTGTTTCAACTACATGAGGGGAAGGAGATGATGACACAACTTTGCTTTCAATTTTTGCGTGAACTATTCCTTTAAAGCTCTCAATCTTTTTGCCTGGTGACCCTGGAGACGAGGGGCTCGAACCTGTGTCGCTTCCAGCACGTAGTCCTGGACCACCAGCATCTCCTCGTTGGCCAGGCAGACGTGGTTCTCGCTCCGATGAGTGACGGTGAATATCTCACAGCTGATTGGCTGGCCTTTGAGGGGCCAGAAGATGCACGGCTCTGCCTTCTTCTCCTCCTCCTCCTCCTCCTCCTGACACACAGCAAGGAGATCAAGGTTTTGCATAAGTGTTTTTTCCCCTCGCCGCCCCTGGCAGTAGCAGTAGTAGTAGCAGTAGTAGTGGTAATAACAGGCCTGGCAGCAGTAGTAGCAATAGTAGTAGTTAGTAGTGGTGGTCGAGACCCAGACAGAAGCACTGACCCATCCTGGACTCCTCCCTGCTCCGGACGTCCCAGACAGAGACACTATGACCTGGCTGCTGTGGTCCCAGATCATCCTCCAGAAGTCTGCTATGGTGCCTGGCAAAGGATTCTGGGTAACGATGTACTCTCTGCTGTGCCGGTAACCCTGACAACACAAAACAGGTCTGAGCAGGTCTCATGTCCTGGTACTTTTTTGTTTCTTGCTTTAAAGCAACAATATGTAACTTTTGTAGTGCAGAACCTTTGTCTCCCCCTGCTGGCAGTGAGATTACCTGCGCTGCATTCAAGTGGTGTTGAGAAAATGAGTTCCCGGCCGTTTCCTTCAACGTTTTGTTTAAAGGGATACGCCAACATTTTTGGAACATATTTTTTTACATATTAAATATATATATATATAAATATATATAAATAATATAAATATAAATATATATATTTTTTACATATTAAATGTAGAATGTGGATGCCTTTATCTTCACTCACTGTGCGTGCAGTACAATCAGCGGTACAGCCCTCACTGCTAATAGCTTAGCACTAAAATAGCACTATATGATACAGCTGCCTATCCCCATTCAGTGGCCCAAAATACACATTCCAACAGCGCCAGAAACACTCGCATGTCCATGTTGTGACTTGTGTAACTCACCACGTGATGAAATAATAATCCAAAGTTACATGAAACGGTCATTTTCAAAGTCAATCCATAGTGAGAACAACGAGGGTTCCCTCTGTAACCAAAGTTACTTCCTTGTTTACTATGAGGCGAAATTCCATCAAGGCGTTCCAGAGATATCGCGTTAACGAGCTTGAAAATGGTGTTTGTGAGGTCACAGTGACCTTGACCTTTGACCACCAAAATCTAATCAATTCATCCTTGAGTCCAAGTGGACGTTTGAGCCAAATGTGATGAAATCCCGTCAAGGCGTTCCTGAGATATCGCGTTAACGAGCTTGAAAATGGCGTTCGTGAGGTCACCGTGACCTTGAATTTTGACCTTCGACCACCAAAATCTAATCGGTTCATCCTTGAGTCCAAGTGGACGTTTGAGGCTAATTTTACAAAATTCCGTCAAGGCGTTCCTGAGATATCACGTTAACGAACATCCCAACCCGAAACCATAATGCCTCCGGGCTCGGCTATCGCCGGCGGAGACATAAAAATCCTGTGAAGTAAGTTTGTTCTTACTGCGATGTAGGAAGCGTTGATGTAGTCTGACGTCTCCCCCGCCGCTGTAGACAGACACACTCGCGACCTCTCAACTGCAAAGAGACATTATTATGTGTTGGTCAAACATCTTCCCATTGAACCACACAGCAGTTTGCCATCTCAGCCTCATGCTCCAGAAAGAAGTCTAGACCAGTCCAGCACCTCCCACTGCTCCAAACTGTCCCCCTCCCACTTTCACTGTCCCCCCTCCCCCTCCCACAGCGAGCAGGACAAAACTAACTACTACATAACTACTATACTAACTAACTATACTAACTACTACATAACTACTATACTAACTAACTATACTAAGTACTACATAACTACTATACTAACTAACTATACTACATAACTACTATACTAACTAACTATACTAACTAACTACTATATAACTACTATACTAACTAACTACTACATAACTACTATACTAACTAACTAACTATACTAACTAACTACTACATAACTACTATACTAACTAACTACTACATACCTACTATACTAACTAACTACATAACTACTATACTAACTAACTATACTAACTACTACATAACTACTATACTAACTATACTAACTAACTATACTAACTAACTACTACATAACTACTATACTAACTAACTATACTAACTAACTATACTAACTAACTACTACATAACTACTATACTAACTAACTATACTAACTAACTATACTAACTACTACATAACTACTATACTAACTAACAATACTAGCTAACTACTACATAACTACTATACTAACTAACTACTACATAACTACTATACTAACTAACTATACTAACTAACTACTACATAACTACTATACTAACTAACTATACTAGCTACTGTTCCCCCTAGTTCCCCTCCCTCCCGAACAGGCGCCCCGACCAACCAGAGGAGGCCCTAGTGGAGCGACCAGGACTCATACCCTTAACACTTTCAGTGCCACGGCCCTTGGGCAAAAGGTTGCTTGCTGTGCCACATAGGCCGCAATGCATTTTAAAACAGTCATATAATTTCTTTAATAATTACTATGTAAACACTGAACACGCACAAATAACGATGAGACTCTCTTCTATCACCTGCAAAAAAAAGTTTATTGATCCCATTTTCCGTTCTTTAGTTATGAGCCGGAGAAGATAGCTTGATTGAACGAAAAAAAGAGCTTTTTTTCTACGAGCTGAGATAATGAGCCTTTTGTGAAATTAAACATTTCAAGCACATCACTGACTCTGAAGCTAATTTTCTGATGTAGTCACACCTCAAAAATAATTTCCTTCAATAAAACAGTGAAGGCAAGGGAATTTTGTTTGGAAGAATAATATTTTTAGCTGAAACCAGCAGCGCTGGCGCCTGCATGCGCTGCTGGTTGCAGCTTCTTGCTGATCTTTTGCTGCTGGTGGGCATCGGATATTCTGGCTTGCGTTTGCCAACCCTGTCCTGCTGTCTGGGTCTGTGTTGTGTACTTGGCTCTGCGTGCCCACCTCCCCCCCTCCTCCTCCC
This sequence comes from Poromitra crassiceps, assembly GCF_964638095.1. Taxonomy (NCBI): domain Eukaryota; kingdom Metazoa; phylum Chordata; class Actinopteri; order Beryciformes; family Melamphaidae; genus Poromitra; species Poromitra crassiceps. The sequence continues at coordinate 6,298,661 of NC_139652.1, forward strand.
CCCCCCCCCGTTGTGGGAGGAGTGTCTCTCTGCTCTGCTGTTTTCTCGTTTTCTCTGCCTGTGCTCAGCACTGAAAAAGTCTGCTAGATCCTGCTTTTTTACAGCCGCGTGTACCAGCTCCCATGCTTCGAGTTGAGAATAATAACAAATCCACGGCTGATCATGTGTTGCAGCGGACACGGAGGCTGTTGCAGCGGACATCGAGGTGCTCAATTGTGATAGCAGATTGGCTGCTGCAGGGGCACAGCTAAACGTTGCTTCAATGAAGCCGCTGCATACGGACGGATGCGATGCGATTTCCTTCCCCCCAATGACTTCTTCTGTGTGTTTCACTCCACGTTCTCTCATCTGGAGAGCGCTGTCGCCACCTAAGGGTTCTGTAAAATAGGTTAGACACATTCAATACCTCTGAATATTGTAAGAGGCGATGTAAGAGGCATAGATCGACACCCCCCCGTCAAAAAAAAAAAATCGAGTTATGACGCCATTTGGCGTCGCTGGCACTGTACGGTAAATTTCTAATGACGCCATATGGCGTCGCTGGCACTGAATGTGTTAATCAGGCTTCCCACCCGCAGACACGGCCAATTGTGCCTGTACGTATGGACGCCCGACCAAGCCAGAACCCGGTAACACGGGGGGTTCGAACCTGCGACCCTCGCCATGTGTCACATTTGTGCCAAACATCCCAGAACATCCCAGGCATCTGAGCTGAACGGACAACAAACAGAACCTTGAACAGAAGTGAGGCAGCGGACGACTCACCGGGCATCAGACAGGCGGCTCTGTTCTTGCTGCGGTTGCAGTCTTTCAGAGCAGCAGAGTCACACTGCTTGGTGCTGGACTGACAAACCAACTGTGGAACACATCAAGTCTGTTAGAGACCATTCACAGCTTCACACACAGCTGCAATATATGCAACTTCTTTCACGTTAAAATAACGAAATATCTTCCAGGTTCGACATGGGAGTGGACCTCAGGGATTTCATCCACCATTTATTTTCCCATAGATATTTCATAAAATGCTTGTAAAATAGTCTTACTTAGTCAAACCAAGCAATTCAGCTCTATTTTACAATCAGGAGAGACCATAGAACATTTCACTTGGACCAAAAATAAATACCTATCTTTTTTCTTTCTTTTTTTTTAGTTTATGGAAGAATTGTATGTTTTTCCTGTTGTTTTTGTGTTTTTGCTCATGGCTCCTTCACACTCAGCAGAAAGCTCTACTTGCCTGACACGGCCGGTCTCCATTTCGCCAAACTGGGACCATGCCGGCTGCATTCTACTGCATGTAGTACACTGACAGGTACCTCATATACAACCTCACATCAAAAAATCACAACTATCCATTTAAGCTGAATGGTGACACCCAATATCCATATCGATAGCCATATTACCATATCCAAAATCTAAGACCATATCTTGTCTCATACTGTATCTCCATATTACCATATCCAACATCTAAGACCATATCTAGTCTCATATCATCATATTATCATATCCAACATCTAAGACCATATCTAGAGTAGACCATATCATCATATTATCATATCCAACAAGACCATATCTAGACCATATCACCATGGGTTACACTAACATTACCATACGGTTCAATGAGATGAGCAGATTATTTAACGTGAACGATGAACCATATCGTGATATATATTGATATCGGGGGCGGGGGGGGGAGGGTCCTTACGATTATCATGATATTGATTTGAACCACGTCGCCCAGCCCTAAAGCCGTATAGGCACTGCACACTCACCGTGAACTGCTTGTGGAGGCGCGTGGTGCCGGAGGCCTCGGGTGTCAGCAGCTCGCCCACATACCGGTGCAGCTCAGCGGACGCCACCTCTGTCTCTCCGGCCAAGATGGCTTCCACCAAGGCATCGTGGATGAACACATACTGTTCCTACGTGGGGGAAGAAAAATATCCAGTCGTTATTTTTCATCCTCGGGTTACGAGCTTGGAAAAGTGGCTAGGGATAGGAGCTAGGACCCTGGAGTCCAAGTGGACGTTTATGCCAAATTTGAAGAAACTCCTTGAAGGTGTTCCTAAGATATCGTGTTCATGGGAATGGGAGAAAAATAATAAAGGGTTGCCTCTGCACCCAGAGAGCGAGCCCCTCCCCTCCTGTTAAACCCTCCCACTGTGTGAACCGTGGTGACCTCTGACCTCAGTCTGGACCAGGTAGTTCCTCTGTGTGCGGATGTGCTTTAGGAAGCCTGTGATGTTGACGGTGCCTTCGTCCCTCATCTGTCTCAGCATGCTGTCCAGCACGATGTAGGTCCCCGTCCGGCCCACGCCCGCACTGCACAGAGGGGTCAACACGGGACAGCCAGAGGTCACAGACAGGTCAACACGGGACAGACAGAGGTCACAGACAGGTCAACACAGGACAGACAGAGGTCACAGAGAGGTCAACAAGGGACAGCCAGAGGTCACAGAGAGGTCAACACAGGACAGAGGTCACAGAGAGGTCAACATGGGACAGACAGAGGTCACAGAGAGGTCAACACAGGACAGACAGAGGTCACAGAGAGGTCAACAAGGGACAGCCAGAGGTCACAGAGAGGTCAACACAGGACAGAGGTCACAGAGAGGTCAACATGGGACAGACAGAGGTCACAGAGAGGTCAACACAGGACAGACAGAGGTCACAGAGAGGTCAACAGGGGACAGACAGAGGTCACAGAGAGGTCAACACAGGACAGAGGTCACAGAGAGGTCAACATGGGACAGACAGAGGTCACAGAGAGGTCAACACAGGACAGACAGAGGTCACAGAGAGGTCAACACAGGACAGAGGTCACAGAGAGGTCAACACAGGACAGACAGAGGTCACAGAGAAGTCAACATGGGAGATTGATCCAGCATGTCGCTGGCATCATTTATTGTCGGTCCCCATCTAAGTACAAACAGACAGCGTTGCAGGCTAGCTAACAGAGTGTGGCTAGGCTAGCTGCGTTGCAGGCTAGCTAACACAGTGTGGCTAGGCTAGCTGCGTTGCAGGCTAGCTAACAGAGTGTGGCTAGGCTAGCTGCGTTGCAGGCTAGCTAACAGAGTGTGGCTAGGCTAGCTGCGTTGCAGGCTAGCTAACAGAGTGTGGCTAGGCTAGCTGCATTGCAGGCTAGCTAACACAGTGTGGCTAGGCTAGCTGCGTTGCAGGCTAGCTAACACAGTGTGGCTAGGCTAGCTGCTAGCTGCAGGATGTGGTCAGTATGTTTGCCTCCAGTGAGGAGAAGGCACAGACACTTGGCCAGCTGGGCCAAGGCGTGGCAATTTATAGTCCAACCGGTCATGTGACTCCAGTCACGTGACTCACCTGCTCTAAGCACTTGAGGTTTATGTCCCCAGTCTGCTAGAGTCTGCTACTAGAGTCTGCTAGCAGACCATTGTGGTCACCACAATTTATTTGACCACATTTATTTTGTGTGTGTGTGTGTGTGTGTGTGTGTGTGTGTGTGTGTGTCCGATACATATCTCAATACAAACGTGATGATAAGCATGGTGAGATAAGGAGATCATCACTACTGATGTCAGGTGAGTGGTGTGATCCCACCTGCAGTGCACCACCACCGGCCCCGTGTCTTCCGCCCTCATCTCACCTGCAGTGCACCTCCACCGGCCCCGTGTCTCCCGCCCTCACCTGCAGTGCACCACCACCGGCCCCGTGTCTCCCGCCCTCACCTGCAGTGCACCACCACCGGCCCCGTGTCTCCCGCCCTCACCTGCAGTGCACCACCACCGGCCCCGTGTCTCCCGCCCTCGTCTTAGCTGACTTGCGTACGAAGCTGAGCAGTGGCAGGGCGTACTCCGGGACACCCATGTCGGGCCACTGAGTGTAATGATACTGGGTCACTGTCCGCTCGTTGCTCCGCCCCTTCTGGGAGCCCTGTGGATTCGACGAGAGGAAACAGGAAGCGATCAACAGGAAGTTATCTGCTGGTTTCAGTCTCTCAAGGTCAAACAGAAAAATGTACTAACTAAGGTGGTTAAAGTCGAGCTGAACCCAAGAATGACTTTTCTTTTCTTTTAGTTCAAATACCTGGGTATGCAGTGCACCTATTTAATAATGTATGCAAAACAAATCACAACAATCTAATTTATTTCGTTTTTCACACTTTTTCACATCAAAAGTTCATTTTTCAAGATCTCATTGATAACAGTAATTTACAGTTTGCTGACGTCACCTTGTACTATTACATTTCTACCCCATTTCAACCAATCATATCACGACATGCAGCTGTCAATCAAATCTTCATTTCTGGATAATTTTCTCTTCCAAATGAAGTCGAAAATGGCGCCTAGTGCCTGTCATCTGGCAGAATTCATATCCCATAAACTAACTACTAACTTGGCCAATTGTTAGAAACATGGATAAAAAACAAAAACTATAATCTCTAAGAATGCAAAGAAATGTAACTCGCTCGTTAAAACGCGCATTCCAGGGATATCGTATCGTTATAGCAGCGATAATGGCGCGCGCATCCGAGAGCTTGGTTGTCAGGGGTTGCACCTCGGAGATTCCAGGCCGACGTGCTGCACTCTCCGCTCGGCAACACGAAGGCAGCTGGCTGCCTGCGGGTCGCTGATCTCCACTCCTCCCGTCAAAAGGCTCTTCCCGAGGGGAGCGCCACAACATTGATTTGAACACACTCGATTTGGAGGCGGAACACGCCAGGATTGGCCAAAGCCCAATCCAGTCCCCAGAATTGTCAAATAAAATCATCGACATGATACTATGACCCGCCTCTCAACCTGTCATCTTAGACAAACTATGTTTTCAGTCTGAAACGGACTCATTATGCACATGACGAACAGGTTCAGTTCGACTTTAATGTCTGTAACAAAATGACTGGCACTACTCGGGTAACTCTGCAGGATCTTTACGACGAGCAAGCTTGTAAGAAAGCTAAATCCATCCTGTCTGATTGTCCCCATCCCTTACTTCCACCAACAGCTTCAGTTTCTGCCATCTGGTTTCCTCCTCAGACTTCCACCAATCAAAACCAACAGATACAAACACTCCTTCACTCCCTCTGCCATCTCCCTCTTCAACTCTGATGAAAAGGTAGCCATTGCTGGTGTTGCTATTTACATTTGAATGCACTTTACACTTCACTGTGTATGTTTTATTTATTGTTTACTTCTACTGTGTATGTTTTTATGCGTTTGTGTTTTATGTGCTCTCTGCTATTGCACAACCAATTGCCCCATTACGGACAAATAAAGTTCTTGAATGTAGAGTTGCAGCAGAATGGACCGTTTGTGTTGTACTTTGAAAATGTAAGATGTTTAAAGAATCAAATTGTATATTATCAGCATTATGAAAGCATTATTTTATACATTCAAACAGCGCGCCACATACTTCCTGGAACTATGGTCGATGATGCTAGAATGGACTGGCCGGAGGGAACCTAAGCCTGCCTCTGACCCTAAACCCAACCAATCGTCACTCCTCATGTCCCCCCGGCTAACCCGTTCTAGCATCGACCTGGAATGATCTGGGTCACATGACATTTTGAACTGCGCTGACCTTTTTGAGGTGTGTGTTCCTGAGGGCGAAGGTCCTCTGGGTGTAGTAGGCCAGCACTCTGGTGTTCCTCACCGTCACCAGGAAGCTGCCGTACTCCTCCTGGCTCTCCATTGGCCAGTACTGGTCACACTTCCTCTGAGGAGGCACCACATTCAACACCTCAACATGTTATGGAGATATTCTCAAAATGCTGTATACCCCCATTTAAAGCTGCAATAAACACCACTTCATTACACACAGTGTTGTGTGTAATGTACTGTAGTAATAAGTCTAACAAAAAATTCATTCTGCATTATGATTTTTTGGGCTGTGCCAGCTGCCTCTCTGGGTGGCACAGGCACACCCTGGCACACCCATGGCTACGCCAGAGTCGCCGACTATTCGGGGTCACCCCTACTATTTTCCATCTTTGAGAGATGAGAATATAGTCATCATTTACACGGTTAAATGAATTCCAGATGTAGCTTATCTCTCAATTAAATTTCCGAATCAGTGTATTCACTAAATACAGTAAAGTCTTCAGGATTTTGTCGCCTTGGTGGTGACGGAGGCATCGACACAAACACAACAGTCGTGCAGGCTGTGGGTCGACGTGTATGTGGTCACTCACTCGGCCTTTCTCCACCAGGTTGGTGATCATGACGATGGTGCTGACGTTCTGCTCCCACACCATCCTCCAGAAGTCCTCTGTGCTGGACTTCAGAGGGCCCTGAGCCGCGATGTAGGAGCGCCGCGTCTTAAAGCCCTGAGAAGACACGTCAACACCTTCACATACCTACATCCAGTGGTGGAGAACATACTTAAATCCATCATAATAACACAACGGAAAAATACGTGTGTGTGTGTGTGTGTGTGTGTGTGAGAGAGAGAGAGAGTGAGTGAGTGTGTGAGTGAGAGAGAGAGAGAGAGAGTGAGTGAACAGAATTGTGTTCTGCCACAGCTATGCCATTCTACATACGGACTTCTTTCAGGAAGTGTAAAGAACAGCTAACGGAGCTGGATTTTTGAATTGGGTCATTAGGGGTGACTAAATGGGCAAAAATGAGTCAACACAGGTTCAGCACCATGGAGAGCTACATTCGTTAGCTACTGATGGAAGACACCTGAGTGGAGGAGCATAGCTGAGCAGAGCTGGAATCAGCCAGGGAAGTGGACTATGAAAACCCTCTGGTAGAGAGAGAGGAGAGGCTGCATGCCAGCTCTGTGAGCGACGCCTGACCAAATGGCCAGTCACACAGGGACCAGTCACACAGGGACCAGTCACACAGGGACCAGTCACACAGGGACGGGTAGGCAGCTAGTTCAGTACAAGTCAAATGAAAAGTAAAGGAATCAATAAAAAAAGAGAGAGAGAGAGAGAGAGAGTTCCTCACGTCAACATAGTTTGCGTTGATGTAATCTCCAGCCTTTCCTTCTTTGCTGCCCTGGGGACAGAGGTGGACTCGGCTGTGGTCGTCTGAGGGTGCAGACAGATGGAGAGCAGGTGGACAGACAGACAAGCAGAGAGCAGGTGGACATACAGATAGACAGAGAGCAGGTGGACAGACAGAGAGCAGGTGGACAGGTGAGATTCTCTTTGTTTGACCAAATCTCCTGAAGAGAAAGGTGACAAGATGGCAGCATCACCACAACAACATGCAGACATGGCCGTGTTTATTCAACCCAGGCAGCAGACATGTCTGCAAACCACAGAATGTATGTTATGTAAACCAGTATGCTATAAAAAATAAACGTTGTTGTTGTTATTATTAAAATTAATATGTCAGGGTTTTAGTTGATCATACTCACATGCCAGGATGTTGATATATCGGTTTTTACCCTTGTTGTCAGGATGGTTGGAGCTGTCCGTGGTCATGCCCATGTCCACCATGCACGCCTGCACCTCCTAAACACACGCACAATTATAGTCATGTCCACCATGCACGCCTGCACCTCCTAAACACACGCACAATTATAGTCATGTCCACCATGCACGCCTGAACCTCCTAAACACACGCACAATTATAGTCATGTCCACCATGCACGCCTGCACCTCCTAAACACACGCACAATTATAGTCATGTCCACCATGCACGCCTGCACCTCCTAAACACACACACAATTATAGTCATGTCCACCATGCACGCCTGCACCTCCTAAACACACGCACAATTATAGTCATGTCCACCAGGCACGCCTGCACCTCCTAAACACACGCACAATTATAGTCATGTCCACCAGGCACGCCTGCACCTCCTAAACACACGCACAATTATAGTCATGTCCACCATGCACGCCTGCACCTCCTAAACACACGCACAATTATAGTCATGTCCACCAGGCACGCCTGCACCTCCTAAACACACGCACAATTATAGTCGTACCCCTAAAACCAACCCAACCACAATGTAAAGTTGAAACAAAACGCATTTTATGTTTCTACAACTTTGGCATCTTATGTTAATGCAAACCACTTATAGTACAATCTCGACGTGAATTTGAAAACAAACATGTCTGCATTTTACTTTTCTGCAAACCTACAATCTCGTAAAAATAGCTAATATAATAAAAAGAAAAGCGGTGGTTCATTTGAAAACCCGGGCTCCTTTCCAACGTTAAACCCAAATGAAACAACTTTGCTTATGTTTAAGCAAGTAAGCTTGGTTAAGTTTAGGATTATAGTTTGGGTTAGGCTTATATAACAAAAATGAAATTCTCGAACACGTGTTTAAGCCCTCCCTCCACCACCGACCACAACGCCCTTACTGGACACCGTGCTATTTCAATAGGAGACTCTATGACGTTGATGTACACATAATCTACAAATGTTGATAATATGCGATGTGATTTTTGGTTCTAATACGTGATATTCTACATACCCATGGTTGCAGAAATGTACAATGCCACAGTTTTATTCTGGACAGCAGGCTGCTAGCAGCAGGCTGAGATCTAGGGCTGGGTAATATAATCGATACGGCAATATATCGCAATATTTTATTTCCCGATACTGTCTCGATATTTAGACGCCAAGTATCGATATAAAAAAAAAAAAAAGATGCAGGCCATGCCAGGCCTCTGCATCTGGTGATTCCCACCCCTAATCGATACTGTATCGATATTTCCCATATGGATGTTTTTGCACAGCCGTGTGGTCAGTGACACAATAAGAATACTTTTTATGTCAGTGCGTTCAGTAACACACTCAACACTCAGTAGTTTTGACTCAATTTGTTCACTAAGTTATCAGTATAAAGTGATGTACATATTGTTAGACTATCGGGGTGGTACACAGTGTGTTGTATCTTTAGCTCTATTATTTAATTTTGAGTAAATTGTCTAGAGTATTGCAATATATCGCAATATGTATTGTATCGCAATGTATCGTGATACAATCGTATCGTGAGGTCCTTGCCAATACCCAGCCCTATCAGTATCAGACACAAAACACAGCTACACATTCACATAAACACTGAGACCAGACACACAACACAGCTACACATTCACATAAACACTGAGAGACCAGACACACAACACAGCTACGTGTCTAGCAGCGAGGGGGCGGAGTCTTACCTCGTAACTCTCCTTCAGAACCTAACGGCGTGCGGAGGCAGAGAGCGCAGCCGGGATGTCCCGCCCACCCACACACAGACAGACAGACACACACACACACACACACACACACACACACACACACACACACACAGACACAGACAGACAGCCAACCAAAAGGTGCAAAAGCAAAATTACAAGATGCACAAACATTTGACACACAGTTCACTTCAGCTAAGAGACCATGCTACTGCCACCAGTTAAAGGAGAATTCCTTCTTCTTTTTTTTTACAACCTGGACCTTCTTTGCAGCTTAATTGGTTTATGTTAAGCAAGTTCAAGTTAAACTTTATTGTCCCAATGTCCCATACATTGAAATTCAGGTGGTCAAGGTGCAAAACATGGTAACACTTTACAATACTGTAGCACAAAAACGAATGTAGTTACTAAGCAACGAGTCAGGAACAAACCACTAGTTAATAGGTAGTTCCTTAATGACTCTGAATGAGATCCTTAATGGTAGTTACTTAAGAACAGACTATTAGTTACCATGTTAACGAACCAGTAGGTAATGCTTACTTGCTTAAAAACTTTTTTTAAACATTACCTACCATTTCGAACTGCTAGTTCATGAATAGTTAATAGGTAGTTCCTGAATGACTGAATGAGATACTTAAAGACCCCCTAAAGTCATGTTTCAAGGTGTATATAAAATATTCTACTTTGAATAATAATTTGTGTCTGATGGTTTTCCCCCCCAAAAAAGTTAAATTATCTTATTAAAATCCTTAAAATGACTTCTCCCTACTTCTGCCTCATTAAACAATCCAAAGCAACCAATCAGGGTGATCTAGAAGCTAACTAGCCAATCACAGCATACAACACGGGCTTTCAACACATTCTCACTCCCATCTCATGACAAAGTGATGACAAGAAGGGTTCCTGACCGACCTGCAGTATATGACGAGTTGGGAGTGAGAATGTGTTAGGGCTTTAACTGCTGAATACTGGACAGGGATTGGCTCTAGGATTCGTGATGAATAGTTAATAGGTAGTTACCTATTAACTATTCATGAACTAGTGGTTCGTTCCTGACTCGTTCCTTATTAACTACGCATGTTTTCGTGTTACAGTATTGTAAAGTGTTACAGTGTTACAGTGTGTTTTTGTGTTACAGTATTGCAAAGTGTTACAGTGTTACAGTGTGTTTTTGTGTTACAGTATTGTAAAGTGTTACAGTGTTACAGTGTGTTTTTGTGTTACAGTATTGTAAAGTGTTACAGTGTTACAGTGTGTTTTTGTGTTACAGTATTGTAAAGTGTTACAGTGTTACAGTGTGTTTTTGTGTTACAGTATTGTAAAGTGTTACAGTGTTACAGTGTGTTTTTGTGTTACAGTATTGTAAAGTGTTACAGTGTTACAGTGTGTTTTTGTGTTACAGTATTGTAAAGTGTTACAGTGTTACAGTGTGTTTTTGTGTTACAGTATTGTAAAGTGTTACAGTGTTACAGTGTGTTTTTGTGTTACAGTATTGTAAAGTGTTACAGTGTTACAGTGTGTTTTTGTGTTACAGTATTGTAAAGTGTTACAGTGTTACAGTGTGTTTTTGTGTTACAGTATTGTAAAGTGTTACAGCGTTACAGTGTGTTTTTGTGTTACAGTATTGTAAAGTGTTACAGTGTGTTGTTACAGTGTGTTTTTGTGTTACAGTATTGTAAAGTGTTACCCGAAACATGAAAACACATAAAACATAAAAACATAAAAGCACATTTAGACTCAAATACATATATGCCACATATATGGTGGTCTGCCTCTGTCCAGTGTACACCACACTAACACTAACTGCCTCTGTCCAGTGTAACACCACACTAACACTAACTGCCTCTGTCCAGTGTAACACCACACTAACACTCCCTCTCCCTCTCTCCCATGCACACCAGTAGAGGGAAACACATCACTAGTATGCAGGTGGTTGCCATAGTCCTAACTATTGACAATAAAAAAGAACAAAGAGCTATCAAAACTTGCGTTGCCTTTTTGTGCTGTCTCGCTCATCTAGCAGATGGAACAAAGGACTTGCTAAACCGGATGGTTCTGATTTTCCTTTGTAGCATCCTTGCGTTGCCCCGGTGACTAAGTTGGAACTTTATGCGTAGAGGGTGAGCAGGGTCATTGAGGATCTGCTCGGCCGCGCCCAGAATCATAATCCATTATGAGGTCAGTCCGGCTCAAATAAATACGGGCAGCCATCAAAATCAAATGCACCGTCCATATTCTCCAAATCAGGAAAATATCCAGTCATCCTACGCTGTTAATGTAATGAAAGCTGCCCGGCAGCAGTACCACTGTGGCAGTAGCCTACTGCAGCAGCAGTACCACTGTGGCAGTAGCCTACTGCAGCAGCAGTACCTCTGTGGCAGTAGCCTACTGCAGCAGTACCTCTGTGGCAGTAGCCTACTGCAGCAGCAGTACCTCTGTGGCAGTAGCCTACTGCAGCAGCAGTAGGCTACTGCCACAGCGGTATTGCTGCAGGAGGCTACTGCAGCAGCAGTACCTCTGTGGCAGTAGCCTACTGCAGCAGCAGTACCTCTGTGGCAGTAGCCTACTGCAGCAGCAGTACCTCTGTGGCAGTAGCCTACTGCAGCAGTACCTCTGTGGCAGTAGCCTACTGCAGCAGCAGTACCTCTGTGGCAGTAGCCTACTGCCGCAAAGTAGCTAAACTAATGGAGTAACAACTGTATAATGGCATGGTCATGCAGCTCTGTCAAACCACATGACATGAATGTGGATGTGTCTCAGTGCACACCATGCAGCTCAGTGACATCAGCAAGCAGACAGCCACCCACAGCCCTCCAACACACACACACATCACAACTATAAACTGCATAACTCTGTCCTGTAAAGCATGTGTGGTGTCTTTACTTAAATCACTTGTAAAAACACACTTTTCCATCTTACCCATTTTTTTAAACTGTGATTTGGTCACATCATATTTTAGTTTCCTACAAGCGCTTTTAGCGACTATTTCCCCCCGAAACAAACACAGGAACGCCTCTGTTTGGCTGAACGGACGCTGAAGAAGCCGTCCATCCAGGAACAGCCACAGTGTCTTGTCATCAAAGCGGATGGCAGACAGTTAGCTAAGCCCTTTTCATGTTCATGTAGATGGATTCAACAGTGTGATATAACACAGTGTTTCTCAACCACTGGGTCGCGGTCCACACATGGGCCCTCTAGGCCAGAGGTTCTCAAATGTTTTTCAGCCAAGGACCCCTTATAAGATAGGAAAATATACCGGGGACCCCCTCATTCTGATTTGTGATTTCGGGCTCAGCTTGTTTCCACGCTAACGTGCTTGACATTTAAATTGATAGGTTTGTCAGATTAGAATGTAATCCATGAACCATTTTAGATTTAAAGCATAACATATTTTCGTTGAACTATGAAGCTTTTGCACACACAAAAAGTCCCCCCCCCCCTGAAAACTTTTCGCGGCCCCCCTGGCAAAGTGCCATGGACCCCTATTTGAGAACCACTGCTCTAGTGGGTCCACACATTCTAACAGATATCAGATAAGATCTGATCTAACAGATATCAGAGAAGATAAGAGTGAGATGGGGGACCTCAAACTCTCTGGAGAAGCCCTGGGTTTGGTGCAGCTCAGCGACCCGTCTGACGAACTCCTTCACAGGAACCGGCTGCTGCTCGTCTGACAAGAGGAGAGAAATATCACCGATCAACACAGATGAGGAAAATAGACACATTCTTTACTTAAGTTCAGTTACTTGTATAAAAACAAGACTGGTAAAAGTAGATAGTAGATACTGTTCAACTTGTTTACTCAAGTGAAAGTATACAAGTTTTGAAATATAATAAAGTATAAAAGTATTTCTATCAGCTGTTTCTGTGCAAAGCTAAGTCATATTGATATAATTCGAAGACTATTAAACTTAAAGGCCCCCTAAAGTCATGTTTTCCCACAGAAACAAGTGAAATTATCTTGTTAAAATCCTTTAAATGTCTTCCCCTCCATCTGCCTCATTAAAAATTCCAAAGCAACCAATCAGGGTTATGTAGAACATAACTAGCCAATCACAGCATACAAACAAGGGTTTGAACTGCTGAATACTGGACATGGAATGGCTCCAGTAATTTGTGATGTCATGAATCATGCTCGTTGAAAATGGCCTTTTCAGTGAGCAGAGAAACTTTCCACTTTCAGCAGACGATTGTGGACGAGCCTATTTCTAGTAGTTGAAAATGTCTTAAGCGAGTTTGTCCTCAGGGACCCGAGTTTCTCCATACGTATAACCGAAACCATGTCTGGGGAGGGGGACTTCCATTCCTTCAGAATGAGTCTCTTGGCGACGGTCATCCCCTGCGTCAGAGACTGTTGCACAGCCGTAGGGAGGAGCAGCCGAAGATAGGCGAGTTCCGCCTCCAACTGAAGGGTTATTTTTTAGGCCATAGAGTACCAATCAAATATTTTGGCCCAGAATCCGGATAGTGAAGACTGTCTGTTATTCATAGCAGTGGTCTGCTATTCAGAAATAACAGACCGCACAATGCTGTATCAGAATAGTGTGTGTGTGTGTGTGTGTGTGTGTGTGTGTGTGTGTGTGTGTGTGTGTGTGTGTGTGTGTGTGTGTGTGTGTGTGTGTGTGTGTGTGTGTGTGAGAGGCACACCATGTCTTTCATTGTAAAGGCTTTTGTCAGACAATATTTGTTTGACTTATCTGTGTATGGATGTCACTCACAGGCACCCTGAGGACACACACGCACATGCACATGCACACACACGCACGCACACACACACACACACACACACACACACACACACGCACACACACACACACTGTTGTCGGCCTCACCCTCATCCTTTCAGGTGTGGAATGATAATTCCCTGGTTCTTTCAGCTCTTTAACACACGTTTCTACAGGTTATTTTCAGTCAGTTTCTTTCTTCTAAGGTCCCAAGCTGCTGCTCACAGTCACATACCAACAATAATAACACATAATGCAAGAAGAACAATGAACCAAAGTCCCACACTCACTTGGACTTCAAATGAACAGCGTGCGTGCGTGCGTGTGTGTGTGCGTGTGTGTGTGCGTGCGTGTGTGTGTGTGTGTGTGTGTGTGTGTGTGTGTGTGTGTGTGTGTGTGTTACCTGTGGCTGCTACAGCAGTCTCGACAGAGATCACTCTGGGCGATGTGCTGTCTTCAATGTAGAAATGAGCGGTCTGGAAACAGTTCCTGCAGACCAAAAGAGCACAGACATCTTTAACTACAGCTGGAGAATACACCGCTTCTGCTCATAACTTTCAAAATGACTGATGGAGAAGCATATTTTTGTGTGTGTGACACTTTACTGTACATAGGCTACGTAACTTCTATTGTATTCTATTTCATTGTATGGAACAGTCCTATGCCTCTTATAATGTTTGATGTTTATGTTAATATTTTTCCACGCTGAGTACGAGCAATTTCCCAATCAATTAATAATCAATCATGTTTTTCTGATTCTGATTCTGATTAAAATCCCCAGTGTTTTCCAGAATCCCAGACATCAGCCGCTGCACTGCGAGGACTTCAGCATCGCCTTTTTCCTTTTGAACCTTTATTTAGACAGGGGGAGTCATTCTCTCTTTTTCAGGAGCGCAACAAATCTGATCTGAGAAACAAATCTGATTTGAGAAACAAATGGGATCTGCCTGCTATGTGAACAGAGATGAACAGGTCCTACCTCCAGTAGATGAGGATGCCGATCAGAACCAGCAGACCCAGGAAGGTGAGGGTGGAGACCACAGCCAGGGGAACCACTGCCTTCCTCTCCCTCTCCCTCACCAGAGACACCCTGGACTCATGGCTGCTGTTGCTGGCATCTGGAGAGAGACATAGGTAGATACAATAGATAGGATAGATAGATAGATAGATAGATAGATAGATAGATAGATAGATAGATAGATAGATAGATAGATAGATAGATAGATAGATAGATAGATAGTTAGATAGATAGATAGATAGATAGATAAGATAGATGATAGATAGAAAGATAGACAGATAGATAGATAGATAGATAGATAGATAGATAGATAGATAGATAGATGATAGATAGATACAATAGATAGGATAGATAGACAGACAGACAGATAGATAGATGATAGATAGATACATAGATAGATAGATAGATGATAGATAGATACAATAGATAGGATAGATAGATAGATAGATAGACAGACAGACAGATAGATAGATGATAGATAGATACATAGATAGATGATAGATAGATAGATGATAGAGAGATAGATACATACTGTAGATAGATAGATAGATAAGATAGATAGATAGATAGATAGATAGATAGATAGATAGATAGATAGATAGATAGATAGATAGATAGATAGATAGATAGAATAAACTAGATAAAAACAAGATTTGAGTTTTGCTGCTAAAAACATTTCTCGAAAGCGGAGAAGCTCTGGAGGCAGAAATAATCTGATTGGTTGAATTAAGGTCAACTACTTTCACGACAAAGAAGGAACTCATCAAAATATGAATCAAATGTTAAAGTTGGAAGGTCGGCCACTTTTATGACTTTTGAAGCGTCTTCTGAAAATCACGTAAGAAAACCCCCGTTTACATGTACGCTTTGAAAATCAGAAAAGTGTTCCTCATTTGAAGATTTCTTGCTGAACACAAACTTCGCTGTTTCATAAACTTGTGTTAACCACAGACCTTATTTCATTTAACCGAAATTCCCATTTTACAAAAATCTCATTGGCCGGGTTTCCCAAAAGCTTCTTAGCGCTAAGAAGCTTCTTAGACCCCTCCCGTGGAGCCTTAAGAAGGGTCTAAGAAGCTTCTTAGCGCTAAGAAGCTTTTGGGAAACCCGGCCATTGACTTTTACACCTACGAACCAGCAGTGCAGGGACTCCTGGGTAAGCCTACAAAAAGCCTCATCCCTGCACTACTCTTTTCAGACCCCAGGAGGGAACGAGCCAAACAGGCAGCGCAATGTGACTGAACCTTGAATGATAGCAGACAGCTGACTCTGACCTCATCCACCTGCTCTGAAGCTTCTGTTTCACCATGTGAATGGTTGGGTCACCATGTGAATGGCTGGGTCACCATGTGAATGGCTAGGTCACCAGGTGAATGGCCGGGTCACCATGTGAATGGCTGGGTCACCATGTGAATGGTGCTGGGTCACCATGTGAATGGTGCTGGGTCACCATGTGAATGGCTGCGTCAGGCCTGCTGACTAGTACAAACTGACATGGGTGCATCTGAATGGCTGGGGCAGCATAGAGACACTGCGGAGCGCGTCATCATTCAGAAACCACGCCCATGCTCGTGTGCATGGTCGCGTGTTGCACACAAAGATCATATATACGGAAGATGAACACTCCAACTTACTTCATTGACAGCAACATCCACATTTTTCTTCTCGCCAATTCTCAATGACTTCCTTGTTTTTTTTTGTTGTCAGAAGTACAACAAATCTTTAACTGGCGTTTTTTTACATTTGTTGTCTGCACAGCCCACCACCACACAACAGCTTTTAGATATGTTTAATTCAAGGAATATGACGCTGGTGTGTGGAAGTGAACGGAGAGCTTTCCCCCATGATGGGCGTGGCCTATTTCATGCAGTGTCTCTATGTGAATGGCTGGGTCAGGCCTGTTGACTAGTACGCTATTTATAATGCAGGCGTTTTCTGCCCCTTTCTTTTGCATGTTTTTAGCAGGGGGTTCCTATCTGGAGGAAACCCCAGGGCAGCACGGGCAGAACATGCACACTTCACACAGAAAGGCCCTTTTTGACGAGCCCACCTGGGCCGTACGCACTGAGGACATGGGAATGGGGACACACCCTCAGCGCCCACAGCGTCCCAGGCAGGAATCGAACCCCGGACCTTCTTGCCGTGAGGCGACAGCGCTACCACTGCGCCACCGAGCCTTGTGCTCTTTCTACTCTCTGCCGTTCATCCATCCAGCAGATCTCTGGTTGCTTCTCAGAACCTGGTCACACACGGCCAGTGATAAGGGCAGAGAAAGAGCCTGGACTGAATGGGTCTACTCAAAAACGCTCAAAAGGTTATTTGTGTTTTGGTACAGAGTGTGAAGCAACAAGGTAGGTGACTCAAAGTGATGAGAATGAAAGGCAAACACTGTGAAACCTCGATTGATAGTCCGGTTTGAAAAGATAAGCTCAGAATGTGAGGCATAGGGACGGTTACTGACATGGGAATAAACATAAACTGGGCACAGCAAGGTAGGGCTGCTTCTTAAACCAGAGGTTCTCAAATAGTTTTCAGCCAAGTACCCCTTATTACAAGATAGAAAATATACCGGGGACCCCCTCATTCTGATTTGTGATTTTGGGCTACGCTTAATTGTTTCCACGGTAATGTGCTTGACTTTTAAATTGATAGGTTTGTTAGATTAAAATGTAATCCATGAACCATTTTAGATTTAAAGCATAAAATATTTTCGTTGAACTATGAAGCTTTTGCACAAACAAAAAAAGTGTTGATTTGACCCCTGGGGGGTCCCCGGACCCCCATTGGAGAACCAATGTCTTAAACAACTCACATCAGGGCCAATGTTCTCACTAAGCTGATCATTCGTTTGTTTGGTGGGAAGGAGGAAAGTCCGCACTCTCAAATTAATTACTAATGTGGTCGTGCAAACGTCCCTCGTTTAATAATAACTGTTTATAATTAATATGACTGTTAAGTAATGAATAATGTGGTCATCCTTTTGTTGGATTTGTGCACAAAAGTCTGCATGAGTTTAGAGTGGAGTGGGCAAGTTCTTGATTCTTTCTTTGGTGCATAACCAAGTAGGAAGGTTTGAAACATTTTGCAAATTCAGTGAAAAATGTTACAAACACAATGCGTATACTAGGGAGGAACACTGCTGTACTGTTAGCTTGGGCTAATACAGCTGTACTGTTAGCTTGGGCTAATACAACTGTACTGGTAGCTTGGGCTAATACATCGAATATAATTCACGAGCCTGCTTATGGAGCATTGGAGACTGCATGCAGCGTGGATGGAAATGTTTAGCACCTCCGACAGTATCTGGAACAGTTTAAGCCTGAGAAGAGTTTTGCTGCCCTCTGGTGGCCATGCATCGACATGTCACACTGTCTGGCCCTGTCTAGATCAAAGAGATTCAAGATTCACGATTTGTATTCAACATTTGTTTTCTAATTCTAATTTATTCTAATTATATTCTATTTTATTCTTTAGTCTAACATCTGGGTAGAAGTACAATCGGCGCAGCCGTATCAGTAGAGGTAGGTAATAGTAGGTGTAGCATCTCTATGCTTGTTGAGGACAAACTGAGTTTCTGAAACTGTTGTAGAGGAGTTTGCATGTCAGCCAGTGAATTTTAACACCAGAAAAGACTAAGCACAGGGCTTTTCTTCAGCGGATACAGACAAAAAGTCACAGAAACAACAGAAACAGTTGGAGTGGACTCAAATGCATGCGTCAACCACACATCTTCTAGACATACAATGACCTAGCGCTGCACATGTCTGAAGTAGCTCTACTCTGCCAATTTCTTCACATGGACATTCCTTAAACTACATAGAGTATTTCTTTCTTAATTGACATAAGAAGTGGCTTTAGAGCACGACATGTTAAGATATCAGAATGTGTCTGGCTCCGGATAAATGCAACAGAGGTGGGACTGAATTGTGAAGGAAGTAGAGAAGAGACCAGAAGAGACATTCAAGTGATGATGATGATGATGATGATGATGATGATATTATGGGGATCCTACTGGTGACTTTTAACCCCTGATGTGTTTTTCAATGGTCCCCAAAATGAAAGGGCCAGTTGTAGGTAATAAAAAAATACATATTTTTCCTTTTACCTGGGTAAAGAAAAGGGGAGAAAGTGCTATTGGATCTGGATGGTTTTGGTGTGAGTTGTGAGTTTTGGACATATCGACCATAGAGAGATGTCTGCCTTCACTCCAATACAATGGAACTGGATGGCACTCGGCTTGTGGTGCTCAAAGTGCCAAATATACGTTTGAAAAACAGCAACAACAGCAACAACAGTGCCATCCAGTTCCATTGTATTCAAGAGAAGGCAGACATCTCAAGGGCCGATATCTCCAAAACTCCAAAACCATCTAGATGGATAAATAGCACTACAGGTAAGAGGGAAAATGTGTATTTTTGGTTTTGAGGTTAAAGGGACAGCTCACCCTAAAATCCAAAATATATATTTTTCCTCTCACCTGTAGTGCTATTTATCCATCTAAATGTATATCGTTTGGGGATAGTTGCCTGGGTTTTGGAGATATCAGCTATAGAGATGGCTGCCTTCTCTGCGGTACAATGGAACTGGATGGCACTCGGCTTGTAGTGCTCGAAGCACCAAAAGAATACATTTAAAAAACTCAACAGCAATGTAGGAACTATTTTCTTTTATAGTCTCATGTAGAAACTAGCTAGCAGCTAGCGGGTGTAGTTCGGTCAAAATAAAACAGTTCCTCCATGAAACTGCTCATAACAAGGTCTGTGGATTATCTTGAGTAACCGGGTCATGATTTCTGGAAAGAGTCATTGCTGTTGAGTTTTTCAAATGTATTTCTTTGGCAATTTGAGCACCACAAGCCGAGTGCCATCCAGTTCCATTGTATTGGAGAGAAGGCAGAAACTCTGCGGCCGATATTTCCAAAACTTAGGCAACTAACACAAAACGATGTAGAATCTACATTGTAGATAGATAGCACTACAGGTGAGAGGGAATATATGTATTTTGGATTTTAGGGTGAGCTGTTCCATGTTTTATCTTGAATGCATGTATTTCTTTCCCAGACAAAAACCTTTTCCTCACTCTCGCTCTCTCTCTCTCACACACACACACACACACACACACACACACACACACACACACACACACACACACACACACACACACACACACACACACACACACACACAAAACACACGCACACACACACACACACACACACACACACACACACACACACACACACACACACACACACACACACACACACACACACTCTAGCCTCTTCTAAACATGAAGTCTGGATCATGTCTGGCTAGCCGGAGCAGGATATTTTCCGGTTTTACCTTTCTAGACATGAGGAGTCTGTGTTTAGAAACAGCTGGAAATGGTCCGTATTCTCTCTGCCAGTGGGCGGGGGGAGGGGGTGCAGTAGCGTGTATCGATAACAAGAAATGTGATATGGAAACAGCTTTAGCGAATCTGTAACCAAACTCCATTCAAAAACATGCCGTTTTAACGGAGGATCCATTCCGACCATTCAGGCAATAACGAGGGGTGGCAATGTGCCAAAAATGAGCGCTTGCCTTTGTTACAATAGTGGTCGCACCGTAGTCAATCACTGTGGGTGATTTATTTTACAAGTGGCATTCAAGTCATATCTGACTAGTTTTCAATTTATTTCTCCCCACAAAAGTTAGGCTAGGCGATATAGACTGTCAGTCAGTCAGCTCCTCGCCGCAGCTGTGTTAGCTTGGACGCTCACAGTCACAACACTGGAGCGGCTGCCTCACAATACTTGGCTGCATCCAACTCGAGACAACTTTTCAGACCCTCCTGGAGACAATCTTTCTCAGAAGAGACCAACGTTAGCGACAAATCTGGAGACTTTTTCTGACATGGGATTAACATTACCAGCAAGCAGCAGTAAGCAGGCAATGACGATAGCTGGGTAAGTCCCGCTAGCATCGATGCTAAGTTAGCAAAGTACCCAGCGCAGCTGAAGCACATGGCTAATTAATATGGATGTTAATGTCCATATTAATTAGCCATGTGCTTGCGCGATCGTGTATTGGCGATGTCAAACGGTGGCGATTGACGATCTGACTGAGGTCAAGATCACGCAACTCTAGTAGTAGGCTATCATCTCCTTGTTGCATTTTTAAACTGGCAGATGGGGGACACAGAAACGATTCAACTTTTACTTGTTTACTCACCTAAAATATCTTCCAAATAATCCAGCCACGTAACTAACACTACGTCCATTCATGAAAATAATGATCACTGGGACATTCATGGTTTGTAAAGTGCAACCACCCGCCCACTCAGACATAACAGCTACATGATCTGGATCATGAGCTGCCAGTGTTAAACAACAGCCGCTTTTCCAATAATGCGGATCCTATACTAGGGGCTCAGATGGTCATGATCCGCACTCGCGGGAGTGCGCATAAACCGGCTAATTGTTTCTAAACATGCAGGCCAACTGGCTAGGAGCTGGTTATAATCCAGATTCCACTGCATGTTTAGAAGGGCCTACACACACACACACACACACACACACACACACACACACACACACACACACACACACACACGCACAGACACACGCACACACACACACACACACACACACAAATAAAATGAAATGTGTTTTTTTCCCCCCGCAGACAGACGGTGGATTAGTTGGATCTCCTTAGCATGTTGTCAGAAATGTTAGGAGGACGCACGCGGACGGCTGTTTACCTGCGACAGGCTCCTCCTCCTGTGACTCTCTCTCAGCGCGCTCGGGGATACTGAAGTCAGAGGACGTCTCGTTGTCGTACAAGCTCTCACCTTGGCCCGAGCCGCTCCTCTCCTCCTCTCCGCCCAGCGGCCAGGGCAGGCTGGAGGTCACCGCGGGGGCTTCGCTCGCGGCCGTTTCCGCCACGCCTCCCGCCTCCGTGGCGCCGACGGCGCTGCCGCCCTCACTCTCGAAATAGAACGCGGAGGAGCGCTCGTCCGCGTCGTCGGGGGTCGTGCCGGACTCCGACGACGACGGGGGAGCGGTGGGAGGAGTGGCGGCTTCGGTCGAGTGAGAGGGCGCGCTGTCCCCGGAGGCCGACGTCAGAACCCTCTCCCACTCCTGATCTATTAGACCCTCTTGGGCCGAGCCGGAAGCACCGCTGCTCGTGTCTAACGCCTGTCCGTCTGGGGTGGGGGTGGAGGTGGAGGTGGAGGGAGAGGCCTGTCCGTCTGGGGTGGAGGTGGGGGTGGAGGTGGAGGGAGAGGCCTGTCCGTCTGAGGTGGAGGTGGAGGGAGAGGTGGAGGGAGAGGCCTCGGGCGAGGAAGGGGCTGAGGGTTGGAGGACGGAGTTCCCGTCGGACGCCGAGAACCACCGGCGGTCCCCGACGCCGGGCGCCGTGGCTGCAACAGAGAGGGGCGGGTCACTATGGGTGGCCGGGAAAAGGCGGGAATGTGGAGAGGACGACGAAGGAGAGATAGCACTATAGGAGAGGCCCTCAGAGACCACCACAGACAGAGAATGGAGAAGGTCGTCTACCGTACTACCAGGGGCAGAGGAGAGGTCGGCGGCGCCAGAGTAAAGCTCTAAGCTAGCAGCACCCCAGGCCGAGGTGGCCGGGGGGGCGTGAGGAGAGGCATGCAACCAGGACGATGACCCCGACGACTCCAGAGAGCAGGGGCACATGACGTCCACGCCGCCGCCGGCTAACGGAAACCCATCACCGCTGACCTCGGAGAGGAAAGAGTCTATCGCGCTCCCCGTCGCGTACCTCGAGTCCTCGAACCCGCCACCCGAGAGGGAATGGGTTAGTCCGGGGGTGGCGCCGGAGAGGGCGATGCCGCTAGAGAGGAGAACCGAAGGCTGGAGGGCGGGGCTGAGAGACAGAGAGACCGCCGAGAGCGATACGGAAAGCTCCGAGGGATCCCAGGGGGAGTCGGGGGGCTCGGAGAGGGGGGGCTCGGAGAGGCTCGTGTGGAGAGGGGGAGTAATGCTAGAGGGGTCGCCAGAAGCGACCGCAGACGAGGAGGAGGCAGAGAACACATCACCATCGCTATCATGATCATCAAAGCCGACACCGGGAGAAGCGGGGGGGGCAGTCTCCCAACCAGACAGCAGGGGGGGGCGAGGCGGGTGAGACAGGGTGGTGGCAGCGGTGGAGGCGGGGAGCGTGGGGGTGGGACCGGCCGGGAGAGGCTCTTTGCTAGACAGAAGAAGTGCAGTAGCGGCATGCTGGGAGTGGCCTGCAGAGGGCGCCACAGACAACACAGAGCTAGACGAGGAGGAGGAGGGAGGCGGGGCATGCAGGCAGGCGGGGAGGCCGCCGGGGTCCGAGGAGGAGGCGTCACACAGAGGGGGAGAGGAAGGGAGGACAGAAGGGCGCTCACCGTTGGACGCCGTCGGCAAGAGAACGCCACTGAATATGGCCGAGGGCGTGGTGGACGAGAAACGAGGCATGCTGGGAGTCGTAGTTTTGATGGACTCGCTTCCGTCGTCCGTGGCTTCGTTTACGGGAGGCGCCGCCGCGCCGCCTCGGTCCGTCTCAGCCTGGATGAAGGGCGACGACGTCGTGCTGCTGGTGTCGCCGGTTCGAGCTCCAGTAGTGGTGCTAAAGCCACCTTTCGTTTTTGCAGTGGAGTCTACAGGAGCACTGCTCTTAAGCACGGGCGTGGTTGTTGTTGTAGTGGAGGAAATGGGCAAATTGCCACTTCCACCGCTTCCTCTGGTTGCTGGTGACAGGGTGACCTCCAGTGGCGGTCTGGTGGTACTACGCTGTCTATTTTCCTTAGAGATGGTCTGAACTCGATCAGAACGAGCGGGTGTGACCGGGGAAACCGGATCAGCGGCGGTTCTCCTACGACCCGACTCCGTTGTGGTTCTGACACCGGGCAAAGGGAAGAACGGCAACGTGGCGGTCGTGGACCTCGGTGAGTCTACAGCAGTCCCGTCATAGTCCTCGGTCCAGGAAAGATCTGGATCGTAGTGCCCCTGTTGGTGAGATAAAGCGTTACAGACGGCAATGACATTTAACTTCCAGCTGAAAGGTGAGGACAGGTTTAGGAATGAAAGAAACGGTCCTTACTTCATCATCAAACTCATTAGAATCTGGATCCAGTGCTCTTTCTGTGAAGAAGCAGAGCGTGAAACATTAGATACACATCCTGTATACATCACAATATACAGTATAAACATTAGATACACAATATACTGTATAGATCAGATCAAGAACTATAGTAACTCACTCAAACACAGATTCAAACAAGTTCAGCCTTGTTTAGTTTAGATTTGTGAATTTTCCTCATGTCATCATAAAGTTGAAAATGTAACAAGGTGACAGAAAAGCCCATTCCAAGAGGAGACATCTTGACAAGGAAAAAACTATTTGAAAACATTGCGATGAAAAGAGAGAGGAGAGGAGAGGAGAGGAGAGGAGAGGAGAGGAGGGGAGAGGAGAGGAGAGGAGAGGGGAGGAGAGGAGGGGAGAGGAGAGGAGAGGAGAGGAGAGGAGAGGAGTGGAGAGGGGAGGAGAGGAGAGGAGGGGAGAGGAGAGGAGAGGAGAGGAGAGGAGAGGAGGGGAGAGGAGGGGAGAGGAGAGGAGAGGAGAGGGGAGGAGAGGAGGGGAGAGGAGAGGAGAGGAGAGGAGGGGAGAGGAGAGGAGAGGAGAGGGGAGGAGAGGAGGGGAGAGGAGAGGAGAGGAGAGGAGAGGAGAGGAGAGGAGAGGAGAGGAGAGGAGAGGAGAGGAGAGGAGTGGAGAGGGGAGGAGAGGAGAGGAGGGGAGAGGAGAGGAGAGGAGAGGAGAGGAGAGGAGAGGAGAGGAGAGGAGAGGAGAGAGGAGAGGAGAGGGGAGGAGAGAGGAGAGGAGAGGGGAGAGGGGAGAGGAGAGGAGTGGAGAGGAGAGGAGAGGGGAGGGGAGGAGAGGAGTGGAGAGGAGAGGAGAGGAGAGGAGAGGAGAGGAGAGGAGAGGAGAGGAGAGGAGAGGAGAGGAGAGGAGAGGAGAGGAGAGGAGACAACTGAGTCTGTGTTTCTGGATGTTTCAGATCTCTGTTCAGCTCTGTGACATTTCATCCACCTGGTGAAAATCTTCCCGAATCCGATTATGAAATCTTGATGAATGTGTTGCTGTTGTGGATGTGAAGGGGTGAGAGGACAGGTGAGAGAGTGAATGTGTTGCTGTTGTGGAGGTGAAGGGGTGAGAGCAGGGCCGGTTCCAGAACAAGATGACTAGGGGTGCATCCTAGATAGGAAGGGGTGCAGATGCCCGGCCGAAAAATTTGACATGTTATTTTACTAAAAATAATGCATTTGACCATCATTTCAAGTAGAATGATACCACCCAAGCAAGAATATTTCAAGTGTTTCAAGTGCTTTACTGAAATATTTGGACCATATAATGATAATACAATTATCTCAACCTTAAAAGGTTACATATAGGTGCCAAAAAGCCATAAAATCACATCAAAGAACAAAGAAAAAGAAAAACTATAAATCAAGTTTAAACAGTAAGTGTGCAGCTGTAGCATTTATTAAAAAAAAAAAAAAAAAAAAAAAAAGATTTTTTTTTTTTTTTTTTTTTTTTTTACTTTTCAACTGAGCATGCAGACAATTAAAATAAGGGTGCAATGCATGCTTTTGCACCCCCGTAGAACCGGGCCTGGGTGAGAGGACAGGTGAGAGAGTGAATGTGTTGCTGTTGTGGAGGTGAAGGGGTGAGAGGACAGGTGAGAGAGTGAATGTGTTGCTGTTGTGGAGGTGAAGGGGTGAGAGGACAGGTGAGAGAGTGAAACAGAGGAAGAGGTTGTTCACACCATCAGAAGCAGTTTCACACAGGATCGAGTAGCAACAAACAATCACATGCATGATGCAATATATCAGGGACGTGTGGACAATCATGCATTTGGTGATTCTCCCTCTCTCTCTCTCTCTGTCTCTCACACACACACACACACACACACACACAGATAGAGAGAGAAAACCATGGTCAAATAGCATTTGCAATTGATTCTCCTTTCCTACGATGGCCTAAGCTCTCTGGCTCTCACTGTTTTGTTTTTAGACTCAGTTCTCCGTCTCTATCCGCTTAGCTCAACTACAGACTGAGGACATGTCTCTAGGAGCAGAGGACACGTCTCTAGGAGCAGAGGACACGTCTCTAGGAGCAGAGGACATGTCTCTAGGAACAGAGAACATGTCTCTAGGAGCAGAGGACATGTCTCTAGGAACAGAGGACATGTCTCTAGGAGCAGAGGACATGTCTCTAGGAGCAGAGGACATGTCTCTAGGAACAGAGGACATGTCGAGCAGAGGACATGTCTCTAGGAGCAGAGGACACATCTCTAGGAACAGAGGACATGTCTCTAGGAGCAGAGGACATGTCTCTAGGAGCAGAGGACACGTCTCTAGGAGCAGAGGACATGTCTCTAGGAACAGAGGACATGTCTCTAGGAGCAGAGGACATGTCTCTAGGAACAGAGGACACGTCTCTAGGAGCAGAGGACACGTCTCTGGGAACAGAGGACATGTCTCTAGGAGCAGAGGACATGTCTCTAGGATCAGAGGTCTCTAGGAGCAGAGGACATGTCTCTAGGAGCAGAGGACATGTCTCTAGGAGCAGAGGTCTCTAGGAGCAGAGGACATGTCTTTAGGAGCAGAGGACATGTCTCTAGGAGCAGAGGTCTCTAGGAGCAGAGGACATGTCTTTAGGAGCAGAGGACATGTATCTAGGAGCAGAGGACGAGCAGAGGACATGTCTCTAGGAGCAGAGGACATGTCTCTAGGAGCAGAAGACATGTCTCTAGTAGCAGAGGACATGTCTCTAGGAGCAGAGGACATGTCTCTAGGAGCAGAAGACATGTCTCTAGGAGCAGAGGACATGTCTCTAGGAACAGAGGACATGTCTCTAGGAGCAGAGGACATGACTGGTTACAGCTAAAAAATATGCAGAGTGAATGGCAGGAGATATAAAAAGGATTGCCACCAGAATAATCAAAATAGTGGATGATGTCAACACAAAACATGCATTTTGGAAATTCGCATCTGGTCGCACTATTGCGAATTCGTGCTTGTTAAATTTATGTGGAATAAATCTGGCTTCTCTGTGGTCATAAAGGTATGGTGGGATAGCAAGATCATTCATATTGCACAATTCTACACTCCGTTTCCCCCAAAATAGTATTTCCGGACTGGAAATGGTGGCCATCTTGGCGTGGCTAATATGTTTGATCAAAACAAAAATCCCTATTTGTGCCAATTCTGGTGCTTCTTTCCAGATGTCAACGATTTTGTCGTATAGGCGGTAAACCCCACCCGTCTGGCAGCTAAGAAGGATAAAACAAACTACAAAGAGTTTGCAAATGCTATGTTGAGACAGGCCGGACACACACACACACACACACACACACACACACACACACACACACACACAGGCAGTTTGGGTCAGATGGTGTTGAGACAGGCCGGACACACACACACACACACACACACACACACACACACACACACACACACACACACACACACACACACACACACACACACACACACACACACACACACACACACACAGGCAGTTTGGGTCAGATGGGACTGTAGCATGGCTCTTACCTGTCTGGTGCTAAGTGACATCATGGAGACCAGCTCAAACTGGTTTGTGAAGCATGAGGTGAGTTTTTACAAGTTTAATGAAGGGAGATGGTTTAGAGGGTTTGGTGCAAAAGGGCTGCAACTTGTGACGTTTGGGCTGAAGGGTTTTATATAATATATATATATATATATATAGATAGATAGATAGATAGATAGATAGATAGATAGATAGATAGATAGATAGATAGATAGATAGATATATAGATAGATATATATATATATAGATATATAGATAGATAGATAAAAGGTATATATATATATATTATAGATAAAATGTATATATAAATTATATATAAAATATATATATATATATTACATTACATTATATATCTGGTGGTCAAAAGAACATATTTACAACCATCAACAAAATTACAATAAAGGGGAAAATCTCAGTATGAATAGTTCTGAAAGTTTTGTTTCCGTACAGCTATAAAAGAAAAGGTTACGTGCAGCCGTTTCACTCTAAACCCTCTATTTCACACTGATGTGAGCGTTGCAATTGGTTGCTGATTGCCACCTGACGCTGCAACGCAACCGATCAGTTATCAGCTAAACATCGAATCATGCACATCTACTGAATGTTGCAGAATATATATCGCTCGCTCATGCAAGCTGAAACTGAAACAGGATGCAGACGTGTTCTCGTAAAACAAGGCAAGTTCGTTTATTTATTATCACATTCGGTCATAAAATACAAAGTTAGCACGATTGCCGTTCCAAATCCATGTTACACAAAATGCTGCACACATGCACACATCTTACTGTGAGAGGCAGGAGGGAGTGTGGCCATTGCGAGAAAAAACAAAGATGGCGGCTTTGCCTTGTGACACGGGGCACAGGAAATGCCCCTTGACCCCAACCTACACCCATGTTCTTTCATCATCTTAGAAATATAGAGAAAGCACATTTGAATAGAGACAGGGTCAAAAACAGTGAGAACCATAGAAAAGACAGTATGCATGTATGTGTGTGTGATCACATGCTCACATGCTCATAACAAGAAATAGGTGGAGAAGGACACCAGAGATGTAGCCTAGAGATGTTTCTTAGAGAGAAGAGGCAGGGTGGTTAAGGAAAAGAAGTGGACTTATTGCCTCCATACTGGTCAGGTCTGATCATTCAGGTTAGCGTTATTTCATCCAGTCAATTTGTCCCTTCTTCCTGGTTTGTGAAGCTCATTTTCCCAAGTTTTCATTGTTGTAATACTCATTTCGGCCATAAGAGTGCACAACTACCCCATGTTCTAAATAGGACTAAAAGCATTGATGTGTTCAAGTGTGGTAGCAGGTTATATATGCTGCATAACTTGATAACACAATATGTGACTTGTGTTTAGACCCCCCCCCCCCTCGCCCCCCAAACTGTTTCACAGATGATGAATAAATAAATAAATAAATAAATAAATAAATAAATAAATAAATAAATAAATAAATAAATAAATAAATAAATAAATAAATGAGGAACTTACAGTAGAAAGATCATCCTGGCAAAACCTTTTTTCCCCCACTTGTCCTTAAGTCAATAAGGACAATATAAATAAATAAATAAATAAATAAATAAATAAATAAATAAATAAATAAATAAATAAATAAATAAATAAATAAATAAATAAGGAACTTAGAAATATCATCCTGGCAAAACCTTTTTCCCCCCACTTGTCCTTAAGTCAATGCCCGCCCAGAGTTTCAAAGGAAAAGTCGCCAGCCACCGTTGAGCGACAGGCAGGCTGCCCCGCTATCGTGGAGTCTGTGCCTCGGTCTAAGCTGCCAGACCAGCGCTTTGAAAGCAAGCCTGGAGCTGTTTTATAGAGCTTTTCTGAACGGAGAGTGTTCCTTTTGTTCCGTTTTGTTGGACAATCGTGGTCGCTTCTGTACAACTCTGTACGTGCTCTAGTGTTTCATGAGGTGCGTAAGAGAACGTCAATGGCGGGGAAAGAGTTAAAGCGATAGTTCAGATTTCTTTGATGTGGGTTGTATCATTGTATGAAGTACGAGGTAGTTTGCCGACAGTCGGTGTACTACATGCACTAGAATGCAGCTGGCGCGCTCCCAGTTTGGAGAAATGGAGGCCACGTCAGGCAAGTAGAGCCGTCTTGTTACGACTGCATCGTTTATTTTCTTCTCCTTATATTTCTTATTATAGTTGTACGTGCGACTTACGGTGATATAGATTTTATATTTTTGTTACCTATTTGGACTCGTCGATGGACCTGTAGAGTCAGGTCCTAATTCCTCGTCAGACTGGCATATTGCCGCTTCCGTGTCGGTAGCTGATTGGATCCTCGTCTCCTGTCACAGCCTACAAGACCGCCTTGAGATCTGCTGCTATGGCAGAGTGTGTACTGAGCATTGGGATGTAACATGTCTGCGGAGCGTGAACAGGGTCATGAGCAAAAACGTAAAAGAAATAATAAAAAAAAAAAAACATCAAATGCTTCCATACTGCTCACCTGGCATAATCCAAGTCTCCACAAGCCCTGAGATGCCAAGTTGACTTGAAAAGACGTCATGTACAGTGTACACCTTGTTCTTAGCTGAAATATTCACTGTAGCAAGAAGTGGTGCTCCACACTTATTCTTTAGTAATGTAGTATTCATAGCTTTCAAGGGGCGTTACGTGCTGCCGGGAACGCCCACCTGACGGTCAAAAAAAAAACTTGTTCATTCCGCTGCCAGCCGAGTCGACTAGTTTCTCACGCTGTGTTTGTTCAGCCGTTTGTACACACGTCTTTGCGGCCAACATTTCATCAAAGGTAAGCTCAAGTAACGTTACAATAATGATTAAAATACCCCGTTAACGTTACTTGAGCTTACCTTTGATGAAATGTTGGCCGCAAAAACGTGTGTACTTTGATGGTAGAAAAAAAGCCATTTGCCCTCCCCAGCGACTGAACCACGTCTAATCGCACAAATCCACAACCTCCTCCTGTCTGAGTTTTCTTTCTCCGACGGGATTCTGTAAAAGCACAAGCCAGGCGTGTCTCCTCGTCGGTTAGTGCAACCGATAGCACAACAGGTATCCGGCATTTTGGCTGAACAAACACAGCGTGAGAAACTAGTCGACTCGGCGGGCAGCGGAATGAACAAGTTTTTTTTTTGACCGTCAGGTGGGCGTTCCCGGCAGCACGTAACGCCCCTTGAAAGCTATGAATAGGCTACTGACTGTCGGCAAGTACCTCAGACAACCTCACGTCAAAAATCCACACTAGCCCTTGAAAAGCTTTTGTTATTTCCCATTACTTGTATAACAACTCCTCTACTCTTAATTGTCCCTTTTGAAGGTTGTACTGCAGGGAGGAGCCGGGGAACAGACCGAAAGATCAGCCCTACTAACAACTCCAACTGCAGCACAGAGAGAAACGTCTGTACCACTCTAAACCCGGCCCTGGACGCGGGCGCGGAGGCTGCTCTTACCGGGGTCGTCGATGGGCATGTCGACCGTCAGCTGGTCGCTCACGCGTCCGTACAGGCCGTTGGTGCAGACCGCCACCACCTGGACAACGTAGCTGGTGTTGGGCAGCAGGTCCTGCAGGATCGCCCCCTGGTGGAGGGAGGGGGAGAACAACAGTGGGTAAGTTTGGTGATTTTGTTCCTATACTGTATATTGAGTCTGTAGCGTGATCAGGACAACATCAGACTTTACTCTGCTCAACGGTTGAATAAATATACTTTTATTGAGATAGTATCTTGAGTCTTTTTCCATATCACTGTGAATGTTTATATTGACACGTAAACAGGTTTCGAAGAAAGTCACGATCGTGAGATGTATATAAGTTGGTACACCTCTCTTCGTCCCTGTAGCACTTGGACCCAGAGTCAGCTGGTGGTCGGGGGCAAACGATACGGAGAGCGACCGACAGATTTCTCTCCGCGGCCCGAACGCGACGGCGGGTCGTCTTCTACTGAACTCTACTGTCTAGGATCTGACCCGACCGTCCAGAACCAGATCACTCCGCCAGGAACCGCCTTCCACCCCACAGCGGCCCTTACTAGTTCAACTAGTAAACATTTAAGCTCACACCAATCTAAAATAAAACATAAAGCATGTGTCGCTCGTTCCTCTGTTCCCCACCAGTTTGGGAACCACTAGTCACCCGCAGAGTAGACTCAGCTCTCAGTCTTAATCCGTTTCACTCCTGTAAGACTGAGAATATTACTATTTAAATCTTTGCATAACGTTAGGTGGTGCTGTTGGAAGCCTTGCATCGCAGAACCAATCATGAGTGTTGTGGGCGGGCCTGCTTTCTGGGGGCAGTGACGCTCATGCAGAACCGGTGTCTCGCAAAACGTTGTCGCGTTTGCGGAGAAACATATTAATCACTTAGAAACAAACATAACCTGTTAATAGGATGTGTTTCATCCGGCCCCGGCGGCTAGAGGTCTTTCCCCCAGCGATAAGCCCAACTCCCGAGGCTATGTTACAGAGCCTGCTAATGACTTCACAGTAGCAAGCGGACCACTTCCGGGTAGGAAACATTATTGTAAAATAAACAACGGGTATAAACTCTCTTTGCAGCACATCAGTGTCTTGCTCTATATTGGAACTATGAAACATTGCATTGCCGCTACCAAATAAAATTCTAATAATAAATGTAGGCGTGTCTGCTGCCGGCCGTTCTCGCCGAGCTCTGAACCAGATTTGGAACAGTAAATTCCCAGACGTTTGGTGGTTAGGTGGCGCTGTTGGCGCCGCTCACCAAACGTCTGGAAACCGAGACTACCCGCAGAGTGGTGTTTGAGATAATAATCCCCTCACCACGTCCTGGTCTCCGTCGGTGAGGTAGTGGCTGGGGGGCTGTCCGGCCTGGGCCAGGCGGTAGCTGACCGAGTACTTCTCGATGCTGGCTGAGTCGTACACGGCCCGCGGACGCTCCCACATCACCAACAGACTGCTGCGGTTATGAGGTGCCGCCTGCACGCCCTCCGGCTCCGAGCTGCACACTGAGAGAGAGAGAGAGAGAGAGAGAGAGAGAGAGAGAGAGAGACCTTCATCATTCACTGCACCAACACACAGAGAGAGACACCGTCGCTCCTAAAAAGTATAAATACTAGGTGATAGGAGAACAGAACGCATCGCAGAGACACCGTTTCATTTGCTTCATTTTTATTTTCTCTCAAGACATGGAGGTAGAAAAACAAGAGCGAGCAGCACTTTCTTGAGCCAGCGATGGGGTCAAAGTTCAATCCCCCCCACAGGGTGTCACACACAGGGTGTCACACACCCTGTGCGTGCTTACGTGTGTGTGCTGTGCGTGTGTGTGTGTGTGTGTGTGTGTGTGTGTGTTGGGGGGCAGAGTGAAGGCCACTCTGTGGTTGTGTGTGCGTGTGTGTGTGTGTGTGTGTGTGTGTGTGTGTGTGTGTACGTGTGTACGTGTGTGTACGTGTGCGTGTGTGTTGGGGGGCAGAGTGAAGGCCACTCTGTGGTTGTGGGTCAGAGTTGAGATTAGGAGAGATAATGCAGACGCGACACAGTGAGACAGGATTAACACAGATTAGGGGCTGAGGATCAGTGACAGTCACACAGTCAAACCTCTAGGCCAGCCCTTCCTGACCACGCCCCCTGACCACGCCCGATGGAGCTCAAATTTGGCCCGATTCTGAAATGAGTCGTGCAGCTCACAAATGGGCTCAGAAAGGGGCTTAATTGGCACAGTGTATGTCCGGCTTAAAGTCACACTGACACATTCTTTGGCTCTAAGTATAGAAAATGTCATGCTTTGATCCAAAAATGTACAATTGTTATGGTTTTATGCCCCCCTATTTGGGGCGGCTATGGCTCAGGGGGTCGTCAACTAATCAAAAAGATAAAAGAGGTCGGTGGTTCGATCCCCGGCTCCTCGATGTCGAAGTGTCCTTGGGCAAGATACTGAACCCCAAATTGCTCCCGATGGCTGTGCCAGCACCCTGAGTGTGTGTGCACCCGGTGACGGTGTGTGAATGGGTGAATGTAGGCACATGGTAAAGTGCTTTGGATAACAGCGCTATATAAATGCAGTCTATTTTTTTATTAAAAAATACTCAAGTAGAATATCAATTATTAAAATGACTCACATAGGAGTAAAAGTATAGGTCCAAAACTTTCCCCATTCTGGGCTAATCTTAGTTAAAATTGGCTAAGTGGTGTCTGTGGTGGAGGTGTAGGCGGCGGGGCGTGTCACGATTTTGACGTCATCAGTGATGATGTCATCAGCCCTTCCTGGCTGAGGCTATATAAGTGGTGGCAGTATTCACCTTATGTATAGACCTTACAGTGGGCCAAATTCTTCCGGGTCCTATTAACACTTCCGGCGGTCACGGCGCCAAATATGAAAGAACGTCATGAAGAAGAGAGTTGTTTTTGTAGCGGACAGCGCGGGGTGTAAAACAAAGAACAGCCTACTACTTTGAGCTCGGTACACAGCAAGCAAGCGGAGTATCCACTGTTAGCCAGGTCAGATAACGTTATCGTCGACAATGACAAGCATTTTCTTGTAAAACATACCTGGACTCCAACAAAGAAAGCTTCAGAAGGTTTTCTGTCCTCCGAGCGCAGCTCGAGCCACTTACGTCTATAAGACCCGCACACGTTAACGTAATTCCCTGGAATGCGAGAATTAACGAGCCAGTTACATGGCGTTGCATTCTTAGACATTGCCGTTTGCTTTTATTTGGTATGTTACACACAATTGGCTAAACTATTAGTTAATTCAGAGTTAGATTATATTGGAGCAGCCAGCCATTTTTTTTTCTTTCTTTTTTTGCCGGAAGTCGTCGAACGACCACACAACCAGGTCAAATGGCCGTGGCTACATAAGGTGAATAAGTATAGGGAGAAGAGGACAAGTGGCACATCATCTTGAGTCTCCACTATAGGAATCGAGCATGCAAGATATTTAAAACTTTATCAGACATGTAACATTGAAACCTGACCCTGACTTGATTGTGTTTGGGATATCTGCTGATCTGTCCACTCTGCCAAGGTACCAAGTATAGCATTATAAAAATATGCTTCATTAAAAAGTACAAATCCTCAACTACTCAAGTACTTGTACTACTACTCAAGTACTTTTCTACTTTACTAGTTTTTCTTTACTATTTTTTTTTGTTTTTTCTACTAGAACTTGTACTTGAGTACTTGGTACTTGAGTACTTTCCACCTCTGCTTGCGGGGAGGTCTGCACTCTCTGATCAGAGTGCACTTCTAGTTCACGATCAACTCTTTGAAGAATCCAAGTGTGATTAACGGCTTTAGAAATCAACTTGACTTGATACTGTGGTGTCAGAATGAGGGTGGCTAAATGTACCGCAGCCCAGCGCTCAATATACTTCTCATCATCGCTGACTATTGAACAGAGCCGGGATGAAACGGATCGGTAAAGCCCGGGCTGCTTTCTGTCACTGTGAGGTTATCTAGGTCACTGAGTCCTGTTCTCCCCCTGACGGGCTTTCCATCAGTCATGACCCACTTGTCTCTGATCCATTCAACTGTGGAGTCCAGCTCACAGGAAGTCACTCATCTCCATCTGGGCTGGAATCAGAATCAGAATCAGAATTAAAGTCTTTCTGATTCTGATTCTGATTCTGATTCCAGCCCAGATGTGTTCATATCACGAGTCATATTTATTCGTATAGACGGTTTTCACGGAATTGTGTTGCAAGGAAACCGTTTGAAACCTCTTATTTGCCGTCAGCTATTGTATCAGAATCAGAATCACTTTTATTGCCACAGTCTGCAAGTTACATACGAGGAATTTGTCTTAGTGTCTGTATGCAGTGTAGCGGTTACATCAATATACAGAGATAAGAAGTAGGAAGATAACTAACGGCAATCACAAAGTTGCAAGTGCAATCAAATCGAGTCAATATACAATATGTACATGAGTGGTGAAGTGTTCTGTGGATCATAAATATGAATTTACGTTGGATTTACATGAGATTTACAGACCGAGTTAAATAGACGTTAAATAGGCAGTGGATTTACATGAATTTACAGTCAGAGTGAAATAAGAGTTTACATTGAATGTACATGAAATTTACAGGCTAAGTTAAATAGGCATTAAATGTGCAGGGAATTTGTATTCGCAAACACGGCAACAGGAAGTAAGCTGGGGATAATTTTGAATGTTGATGGTGTCGAGTTAAAAGGGTCTATATATAGCAACTGCTTTATAAACGCAATAAGCCCTGCGAGGCTGTGGTTTACAGTGGATTTTACAACGGCTAAAGCTACGTTCACAACATCAAATTCAAAGCCTTGACAAGTGCAACAAAAACAGCGCCTGTCTACCTGAACTCCCTCATACAGGTCTACACCCCCTCCCACTCACTACGCTCTGCCAATACAAGTCTCCTGGCACTTCCTCCACTAAAAAGCCATACGTCACTAGCTAGACCAGGGGTGGGCAATTATTTTTCATGGGGGGCCACATGAGAAACCCAGATTGTTGCCGGGGGCCGAACAAATATTGTCATGCCGTAACCCAGGGATGGGTAACTTTGATGATAGAGAGGGCCACAAAAAATGTCCTCGCTACCAGGTTTTGCTGAGGGCCGAACGGCGCCAGCGCAAAAAATTTGGTGCATTTGAAGCCAGGTTTAGAGGAATAACTCATTTTAAATTAACAGGTGATGTCATTATTCGGTCTTAACCACCAATATTTGATCCTTTTCTCACTCACTCCTATGTCACCACCTGCTCTCAGGGCTTGAAATTAACTTTTTTGACCACCTGCCAATATGGCTGCTAGATTTTAAAGTTACCAGCCAATTAGAATTTCCACTAGCTGAAATGTTTTTCTTGAAATCAATCAGAATATGAGTGGGTTAATTTAAGCATAAGCATCAGTAAGTGTCCCGGGATGATCAAAGCCTGTGTTGAGGGTCACACGAGCAAAAATGCAGTCAATAAATCCAAAACCAATGAGTTATTTTAGTTATTTTAAATTTCTACTTCAATGTAGCCTTTTAGTCATAAATATTATTGAAAGATATTCCATATTCCAGACTTAAATGCTATAACAGAAGTGGAGTATTGGCCAGAACATGATATGAACATTTGGACACTTATTCAGCGGGTATCTTGCATGTTGCGTTCAGGTGCACTGTGTGTAATTCTTTTTTTTTTTTTTTTTTTTTGCAAATCCATCGCGGGCCACACGTATTTTGCCCATGTGTGAGCTAGACTCTTCTCCTCTGTAGTTCCCCCGTTGGTGGAACCACTTCCCAAACTCCATCTGATCATGCTGAGTCTCTCTCTCTGTCTTTAAGAAGAGACTCAAGACCCTGCAGCTCTTTCACCAACACCTTCACACCTGCTGGGCATGAATGATGATGAATGAGGGACATGAATGATGATAAATAATAATAATAATCCTCTGCTGCACTCTGTGCTGCCTGGTGGCCCTGGAAGGTGTGTGTGTGTTTGTGCGTGCGTGCGTGCGTGCGTGCGTGCGTGCGTGCGTGGTACCATAGGTTGAGGCCACGTCTCGTCATAGACGCTGGTCTAGCTGGCTCAGCCTGGCTGGGGGCGTGGTCAGGGTGGGGTAAAAACCCCCGTTCTATCCATTCAGCAAAGTTAGAATTTAGCTGATAGCCCAGCCCAGGCAGACACGATCGGGGATTTAACCACCGCAGTAAACGCACATCTGAGCAGACGTCTTGTGTTCTGCTCTAGAACCCCTCAAACCTGTAGTTTAGAGCCGCAGCACCGTCTTTTGGTGAGTCAGCCCATGAGATATACGGGCGGTTTTACCCCACTCGCGCGCCAGCCGTTTAGCATTTTGTGGGCGTTCCCACACATGCGGACTGTCTCTGTACCTGGTGTGAGCAGCTCCTCTGTGCCTGTGTAGGAGGAGAACAGCTGGCCCATGTGCTGCTGCTGCTCTCTGTAGTTGTTCTGCAGGTAATCCATCAGCATCACATAGCCTGCCTGCTGCATGGTCATCACCTCACAGAACACCTCCAACTGGCAGAGAGAGAGACACAGATGGAGAGAGAGACAGAGAGAGAGAGAGAGAGACAGAGAGAGAGAGACACAGAGAGAGAGACACAGACAGAGAGAGAGAGAGAGAGAGAGAGAGAGAGACAGAGAGAGAGAGGCACAGATAGAGAGAGAGACACAGACAGAGAGACAGACAGACAGACAGAGAGGCAGACAGAGAGAAACAGACAGAAATAGACAGACAGAGAGGCAGACAGAGAGACAGACAGAGAGAGAGACGGAGAGAGACAGACAGAGAGGCAGACAGAGAGAGACAGACAGAGAGAGACGGAGAGAGACACAGACAGAGAGAGAGGCAGACAGAGAGAGACACAGACAGAGAGAGAGGCAGACAGAGAGAGACACACAGACAGAGAGAGACGGAGAGAGACAGACAGAGAGGCAGACAGAGAGACAGACAGAGAGAGACAGAGAGAGAGGCAGACAGAGAGAGAGACACAGACAGAGAGGCAGACAGAGAGAGAGGCAGACAGAGACAGAGGCAGACAGAGAGAGACATAGACAGAGAGAGACACAGACAGACAGAGACACAGACAGAGAGAGAGACACAGACAGAGAGAGAGAGACACACAGACAGAGAGGCAGACAGAGAGAGAGAGAACGAGAGATATCATCAGCATCAAATCATCACAAATTTACAAAAAAGCAAAGGATAACACTTCATCACTACATTTGAATGTCTTTAACCCATTGATACCTGATGCAGCATTTGCGTGTATATCCCTAATTTGTGTGCGTATCCCTTTAAGACCGCGAACCGCGTTCGCGGTCTTAAAGGGATACACACACAAATGCTGCATCAGGTATCAATGGGTTAACACATCACATCGCAGACTGAGGGGATCTGACAGTGAAGAGGATCAGAGGGAGTTCTGCTGTCAGTGCCTTGCTCAAGAGAATCCCCACAGTGACATTCACTTTCCCCCAGGTGGTCCTGGGATTCAAACCAGCAACCTTCTTGAAATACTTAAGACACAGGAAAAAGGATAAAACACATCTTCACCATGACTGAACGTCTCTTCTACAGTGACAGCAGAGCGACACTCTCAGCCGACACACAGTGGATGACAGGGTAGATACTTGAGTTAAGACAGTCACAGACTGTACAGTGGATGACAGTGTAGACAACGCTTCTCCAAAGATCACACAGGCAGATGGAGCGAGATTAAAAGAGGTCTTGAGGTAGTACCTGGCCGGTTATGAGGAAGGCATGTTACTAACAGACCATGTGACTTCAAAGAACCAACGAGAATGCAAACTAACAGACCGTGTGACTTCAAACAACCAATGAGCATGCGAATAGGTGGCATTCATCTAGAATGGAATTGCCAACTTTTTCTTTTTTTTTTTTTACAGTGCACCTGAACGCAACATGCAAGATACCCGCTGAATAAGTGTCCAAATGGAAATGTGCATGTCCTTCTGGCCAATACTCCCCTTCTGTTATAGCATTTCAGTCTGGAATATGGAATATCTTTCAATAATCTATAATTTAGCTGGTAAATTGTCAAATACCGCCGTCTGCTCACTACCCAGGCACTTATGTATGTACTTAACCTAACTAACTTAACCTAACTAACTATCCGGTGTGCACAACATTGTCAGACTAAACTCCGGCTGACACCCCAAAAACCTACAATCCGCTACAGAGAAATGTATATTGTTTGTTTATTAACTGGCCCCTGGCCTTCTATCATTTCACGAAAGTGGCCCCCGGGCAAAGCAAGTTGAGTATCCCTGATCTAGAAGGTGCTAGAACCTCACATGCAACAACCATCTAGAGGGCGCTAGAACCTCACATGCAACACCTCATCTAGAAGGCGCTAGAAACTTAGTAAATAGTATTAACAACAATACTTCAGACCAGTCTTACTTCTGGTATTATCTATGACTAAATGACACAGCTCTGTCAGGCGAGGAATTCACAACACTTAGTACGCAACACCAAGCGTCTGGCGCACACACACACACACACACACACACACACACACACACACACACACACCATAACTATCACACAGTGTGAACAGGTCGTTAAGTCCATTAAGTTCATTAGTGGTTGTTTGAGTCGTGACTTGAAACCATTAGCTGCTGGCAGCCCGGACAGACTGGAATCCAGACGAGACGAGACACGTCAGACCTGGATTTGGACTCGTGATGAAACGTCAGGCACCTGTTTGCACTCGTAAAAGCTGCACGTTTACCAGTGTGCTCCAGTCCCTCCTTTGTTTCCTGGAAGTTTGCTGTCCTCAAACTGAGAAGCACCTGGTTCACCTGGATGATGCGTGGAGAACCCTTCTTCTACAAGACCTGGAGACACGTCAGGAGGAGAGAGAAACACCTGGAGACTTGAAGCCAGCACTGATCTGATGATCAAATGATCTGAAGCTGCCTTGGTCTTCTCAGCTCTCCTATCATGTTGTGTTTATTGGCAGGGTTTCCTCGGGCTTTGACAGACACTTACAAGTTGGTGGTTTTGAGGAAAATAAAATCAGGCCTTGAAACAGTTGAGTCTTTGAATTTCACAGATCAAAACAAGAAAGTCACTGAACATCCTGTTCATTTGAAGTCCAAGTGAGTGTGGGACTTTGGTTCATTGTTCTTCTTGCATTATGTGTTATTATTGTTGGTATGTGACTGTGAGCAGCAGCTTGGGACCTTAGAAGAAAGAAACTGACTGAAAATAACCTGTAGAAACGTGTGTTAAAGAGCTGAAAGAACCAGGGAATTA
>NC_139652.1:6343859-6358859 GCF_964638095.1 Poromitra crassiceps
GCTGAGACTGACAGGAAGTTAAACGGTAGGTTAGGCTGAGACTGACAGGAAGTTAAACGGTAGGTTAGGCTGAGACTGACAGGAAGTTAAATGGTAGGTTAGGCTGAGACTAACAGGAAGTTAAACGGTAGGTTAGGCTGAGACTGACCGGAAGTTAAACGGGAGGCTAGGCTGAGACTAACAGGAAGTTAAACGGTAGGTTAGGCTGAGACTGACAGGAAGTTAAACGGTAGGGTAGGCTGAGACTGACAGGAAGTTAAACGGTAGGTTAGGCTGAGACTGACAGGAAGTTAAAAGGGGAGGTTAGGCTGAGACTGACAGGAAGTTAAACTGGAGGTTAGGCTGAGACTGACAGGAAGTTAAAAGGGGAGGTTAGGCTGAGACTGACAGGAAGTTAAACTGGAGGTTAGGCTGAGACTGACAGGAAGTTAAAAGGGGAGGTTAGGCTGAGACTGACAGGAAGTTAAAAGGGGAGGTTAGGCTGAGACTGACAGGAAGTTAAACGGTAGGTTAGGCTGAGACTGACAGGAAGTTAAAAAGGGAGGTTAGGCTGAGACTGATAGGAAGTTAAACGGTAGGTTAGGCTGAGACTGACAGGAAGTTAAAAGGGGAGGTTAGGCTGAGACTGACAGGAAGTTAAACGGGAGGTTAGGCTGAGACTGACAGGAAGTTAAACGGTAGGTTAGGCTGAGACTGACAGGAAGTTAAACGGTAGGTTAGGCTGAGACTGACAGGAAGTTAAACGGTAGGTTAGGCTGAGACTGACAGGAAGTTAAACGGTAGGTTAGGCTTAGACTGACAGGAAGTTAAACGGTAGGTTAGGCTGAGACTGACAGGAAGTTAAACGGTAGGTTAGGCTTAGACTGACAGGAAGTTAAAAAGGGAGGTTAGGCTGAGACTGACAGGAAGTTAAACGGGAGGTTAGGCTGAGACTGACAGGAAGTTAAACGGTAGGTTAGGCTGAGACTGACAGGAAGTTAAACGGGAGGTTAGGCTGAGACTGACAGGAAGTTAAACGGGAGGTTAGGCTGAGACTGACAGGAAGTTAAACGGTAGGTTAGGCTGAGACTGACAGGAAGTTGACATGGAAACGTTCACGAGCCTATTACGTCATCCAAAGCTGGATGTCTCCAAACTGACTCTGGTACCCATGTACAATCTGATCAGACTGTGTGTGCGTGTGTGCGTGTGTGCGTGTGTGTGTGTGTGTGTGTGTGTGTGTGTGTGTGTGTGTGTGTGTGTGTGTGTGTGTGTGTGTGCGTACGTACCGTATCTGCTCACACTGTTGATGGCGTCGATGATGGGCGCGTAGCCCTCGTTGTCCTCAACACTGGTCTGAAGGAGAAGACAACAACAGTCACAGGTTATGGTTCTCTCTCCCACCTGGTCCCACACTGACGTCTGCTCAGGACTTGGCCTCCATTTCTAACACTCGGGGTACCCCTGTTTCCTCATTTTTCAACAGCACATGACCGAAGCCAATAACAGGTTAGGGTTAGGGTTTGGTCATGGTTAAATAGCCTAAGAAATAGGTTCATTAAAAACTGAAATGTATCGAACCCGGGTCGTCGCATCGAAGGCAAACGTATACGTCCATCCAGCACCCTGACCACAACATGGCCACTGTTTTATTTCATTGTCACACTCCTATGGCGTCTGTTTCAGACGACGTGGGAATTCTATAGAAGTCTATTGGATTTTGATTGATTGATTGATTGATTGAGTGTTTATTCATTGTGTCATGCACTTTTGACAGTGCCCAGCCCACATGAGCTTACAAGACACACAAAATACAAAATATACAATACAACATAAGCCAGCGCTATAGTGGTACAGTCACAAGTCACAAGTCAACATATTCCTGAAACAACAAAACAGATCACTTTCTTAACAGAACGTTCTGCCTTTGCTCCCAGCAGGCCTGGCAGATACAATTTCCTATGAAGAAGGTTCCTTTCTTAAAACACAACTCAAGTTTCACATAATCATCCAAATAAAAAAGTCAACATAAATAGAGGACATTTTACCGAAGACTACTATACCCTGCACGTTGTGGGAGTATAGAAGTCTATTGCACTACCCTGCACCTTGTGGGAGTTCTATAGAAGTCTATTGCACTACCCTTATGGGAGTTCTAGAGAAGTCTATTGGACTACCCTGGACGTTATGGGAGTTCTATAGAAGTCCATTGTACTACCTTTATGGGAGTTCTAGAGAAGTCTATTGTACTACCTTTATGGGAGTTCTAGAGAAGTCTATTGTACTACCTTTATGGGAGTTCTAGAGAAGTCTATTGTACTACCTTTATGGGAGTTCTAGAGAAGTCTATTGGACTACCCTGCACATTGTGGGAGTTCTATAGAAGTCTATTGTACTACCTTTATGGGAGTTCTAGAGAAGTCTATTGGACTACCCTGCACATTGTGGGAGTTCTATAGAAGTCTATTGTACTACCTTTATGGGAGTTCTAGAGAAGTCTATTGGACTACCCTGCACATTGTGGGAGTTCTAGAGAAGTCTATTGGACTACCTTTATGGGAGTTCTAGAGAAGTCTATTGGACTACCCTGCACATTGTGGGAGTTCTAGAGAAGTCTATTGGACTACCTTTATGGGAGTTCTAGAGAAGTCTATTGGACTACCTTTATGGGAGTTCTAGAGAAGTCTATTGGACTACCCTGCACATTGTGGGAGTTCTATAGAAGTCTATTGTACTACCTTTATGGGAGTTCTAGAGAAGTCTATTGGACTACCCTGCACATTGTGGGAGTTCTAGAGAAGTCTATTGGACTACCTTTATGGGAGTTCTAGAGAAGTCTATTGGACTACCCTGCACATTGTGGGAGTTCTAGAGAAGTCTATTGGACTACCTTTATGGGAGTTCTAGAGAAGTCTATTGGACTACCCTGCACATTGTGGGAGTTCTAGAGAAGTCTATTGGACTACCTTTATGGGAGTTCTGTAGAAGTCTATTGGACTACCCTGCACATTGTGGGAGTTCTAGAGAAGTCTATTGGACTACCCTGCACATTGTGGGAGTTCTATAGAA
Organism: Poromitra crassiceps; assembly: GCF_964638095.1. Classification (NCBI taxonomy): domain Eukaryota; kingdom Metazoa; phylum Chordata; class Actinopteri; order Beryciformes; family Melamphaidae; genus Poromitra; species Poromitra crassiceps. The sequence goes on from NC_139652.1 coordinate 6,346,908, forward strand.
GTCTATTGTACTACCCTGCACATTGTGGGAGTTCTATAGAAGTCTATTGTACTACCTTTATGATTGATTGATCCGGCTAACCGGATGAGCCCCAGACAATTGACATTAAGCTAATGTTAATCATAATAACCAACCACTAGCAGGGACACCGTGACATGATAATCATCACTCCTCTTCTTAGTAAATAGACCTTCAGCTCCTCGACTCGTGTGACATGAGATGTGCAAACACCAAGCGTCTGGACAACGGGTGTGTCAGGCAACCCGGATGCTTCTTTTGTCTGAGTGTGTGTGTGTGTGTGTGTGTGTGTGTGTGTGTGTGTGTGTGTGTGTGTGTGTGTGTGTGTGTGTGTGTGTGTGTGTGTGTGTGTGTGTGTTCCACAATAGTGAAAGACAATAGTGAATAGCGGGAAGAGATGAAAAGCCTCCTGCTCTACCCAGTGAGTCATCTTCCACATCCATCCACACACAGAGAGCAGGATGGACTCATCAGGAGTCCACATATGAAAAAGTGTTACAGTTTCCACTTTTCAGAATCAGAATCAGAATCAGCTTTATTGGCCAAGTATGAACACATACAAGGAATCGGACTCAGGTTTGCTCTCACACGTACAGAACAAAGAAAGAAAGAAAGATGCCCAAGTCAAAAACAGGCAAGGTAAGAAGGCTACATTTAGACTATTTCCACTTTTGAATCCACTTTTGTTTCACCTTCATTTAACTCACTTTTTTTTTTATCAGATTTTTTCAAAATTTCTCTCCCATTTTTCTCCCCAATTGTACAATTCCCCCCGCTGTCCCCTCCGTTGCTCCACCCCCTCTGCCGATCTGGGGAGAGTGGTAGACTTGCACATGCTTCCTCCGATACATGTGAAGTCGCCAGCCGCTTCTTTTCACCTGACAGCGAGGACACCGTGTAGGAGCCAAATTCATACTTTACAGTCCTACAGTATTGACATCTTTATATTTCTTTATATATTTTATAATTACTATATTTTTTGGTATAATGCACAAAATCTGCAGTAATTTAGTAGTACTAACTGTGACACTTTATGCATGTGTGTTATTATTAGTAGTCTAAAGCATTGAGAGAAGTCTGTTGCAGACCTGCTTGGTACTTTTGGTGGATGGCTGTAAAGATAACAGAGCCCCCCCACCCCAATTGTTTTTCGACAACAATGACGAAAAAGACAGAAGGTACCAAAAATGTTTGCATCACTTCTTAATTCACGAGATCGCCTTTTTCCTCGTTTTTGGGACGCGCAGTCCAGTAGCACGCCCACAACGTCTGACATCGACACCACGGGAGAGTGGCAATAAAATAAGCCGGGGTGCTACTGTGTTTTAAAATCTCATTCTCAATCAGTTTGTAACCTGCCAGCTTTGCACTGGACTATGTCACCAGTACGGCCAGTGAACTGCTCTCTGGGTGATCAGTGTACAAGATCTCACACACACACGCACGCATGCACGCATACACACACACACACACACACAGACGCGCAGCCGCGCACGCACGCACACACACACGCGCACATGCACACACACACCTCAAACAGCACGGCGAGTGCTGTGATGCGGCCTCCCTCCTGGACGGCGTTGTCTAAAGAGGTGAAGCGATGCGCTTCATAACAGTAGATCTGCATCTGGAGGAGAGAAACACGTGTCAGCAGGGCAAATAACTCTTTACTTTACATTACATTACAAGTAACTAATTACATTTACTCAAGTTACTCAAGTCAGTAATTTGGCTCCTCCTTCAGTCCATTTTAAATCAGACACTACTTTGACTGAAGGATATTTTTTTACACCAGCAGTACTTTTACTTCTACTTAAAGGTACAGTTCAATCCAAAATCAAACATAAAGATTTTGCCTCTCACCTGTAGTGCTTTATCCATCTAGATGGTTTGGGTTGCTGAGTTTTGGAGATATCGGCTGTAGAGATGTCTGCCTTCTCTCCAATACAATGGAACTGGATGGCACTTGGCTTGTGGTGCTCAAAGCGCCAAACAAAATACATTTGATAAACTCAACAGCAACGTCAAGTCATGTAGGAACTATTTTCTTTTGACCGAACTACACCCACTAGCTGCTGCTGCTAGCAGTTAGCAAGTGTAGTTTTTGGGGGGTGCTTTGAGCACCACAACCTGAGTGCCATCCAGTTCCATTGTATTTGAGAGAAGGCAGACATCTCTACAGACAAAACTCTCATGCCAAAACAATCTAGATGGATAAATAGCACTACAGGTAAGAGGAAATGTATATGTATTTTTGAACTGTGCCTTTAAGACAAACATCAGCAAGGTAACAGTACTTCTACTTGAGTAGGATCTTCTAGTTCTCTCTAGGCAGTGCATCTAAACATTCCTACCTCCAGCGGGTATTTGACTCCGTCCAGGCTGTGTTCGGAGCCCTCTGACGAGGCGTTGCAGCGCCCCCAGTGGAAGGTGATCCGTCCCACCTTGAACGTTGACCTCAGTCCTCCTCCGCTGAGGTAGAATCCTCCGTCTATATTCACCGCCACTGAGGAGAGAGCAGACACACACACACACGCACGCACGCACACACACACACACACACACACACACACACACACACACACACACACACACACACACACACACACACACACACACACACACACACACACCGATATACATTCTGTGAAAACCAGTAAGAGAGAAGAATAAATTATTTCCAAACTGTGGACTATCCAAAAGTACACTATTTCAGTACAGTATATCTAAAATATAGAGGGCTCCTACACAGGTCTGGAAAGTTTGGAAAAGTATTGAAGAAGTATTGAAGAATTTAATTAAGCAATATCACACGAGAGGGAGTGCATTGTTGGCTAATATTGGCACTGCTGTGATTCGGTCGCAGGCACGAGGCCGCAGGCCGAGTGCCGTAGATAATCACAGCAGTGCCAATATTAGACAACAATGCACGACATCGAGTGTGATATTGCTTTTATACAACAGTTCTATTAAACAAAGCTGATTAAAAAAATGACAAAAAGCTGAGAAAATAGATGATTTCTGTATTTATTCCTCCGCCAACAAAAATAGTCCCCTCAGCTTTCTGCTTTGCTGAAAATGTAGCCTAATCAGCCTAATTAACTGCAGGCTGTCTACTTTACTACTGTCTACTCTACAGCTGTGAAGCGTTTTGTTGATTAGGGCAGCTGTGAAGCGGAGTGATCTACACACAGTGAAGCGCCAGTGCATTATCGTGAAATATAGGCACTCGTAGGATCCCTCTTGTCCAATCAAATTGCTCGGCCGGAACTACCTGTTGTATAAACTTGAATAGTTTTGGAATTAATGAATAATTTGAAAAAAATCTGTGGAAAAGTCTGGAAAATGTGCTTCAGGTCCGATACAAACATAATTCTAGCTTTGATGTTTAGAGCCACTTTGAGTCCACAGTTTGTGCTGATCAGAATAATGTTCAGATCTAGTCAAGAACATAGGGTCTGCACCAAAATCACATCCAGTCAAGAACATAGGGTCTGCACCAAAATCACATCCAGTCAAGAACATAGGGTCTGCACCAAAATCACATCCAGTCAAGAACATAGGGTCTGTACCAAAATCACATCCAGTCAAGAACATAGAGTCTGCACTAAAATCACATCCAGTCAAGAACATAGGGTCTGCACCAAAATCACATCCAGTGAAGAACATAGGGTCTGCACCAAAATCATATCCAGTCAAGAACATAGGGTCTGCACCAAAATCACATCCAGTCAAGAACATAGCGTCTGCACCAAAACCACATCCAGTCAAGAACATAGGGTCTGCACCAAAACCACAACCAGTCAAGAACATAGGGTCTGCACCAAAACCACAACCAGTCAAGAACATAGGGTCTGCACCAAAACCACATCCAGTCAAGAACATAGGGTCTGCACCAAAACCACATCCAGTCAAGAACATAAGGTCTGCACCAAAATCACATCCAGTCAAGAACTTGCGTCTGCACCAAAACCTCATCCAGTCGAGAACATAGGGTCTGCACCAAAATCACATCCAGTCAATAACATAGGGTCTGCACCAAAACCACATCCAGTCAAGAACATAGGGTCTGCACCAAAATCACATCCAGTCAAGAACATAGGGTCTGCACCAAAATCACATCCAGTCAAGAACATAGGGTCTGCACCAAAATCACATCCAGTCAAGAACATAGCGTCTGCACCAAAACCACATCCAGTCAAGAACATAGGGTCTGCACCAAAATCACATCCAGTCAAGAACATAGGGTCTGCACCAAAATCACATCCAGTCAAGAACATAGCGTCTGCACCAAAACCACATCCAGTCAAGAACATAGGGTCTGCACCAAAATCACATCCAGTCAAGAAATCCTTCAGCATTGAGTGTCTGTCGCGAGTCTGTGTGATAGCGCGTCGAGCCCGTGAGTCTGTGTGACAGCACGTCGAGCCCGGGGAGCGTCGAGCCCGGGGGAAAAAAAGCTTGTTTTGAGGCACCAGGCTGGAAGTGTTTTATGGAGCTTTCTCCTGAAGGGACATTGTTGCTTTTCTCCGCTTGCTGGTTTTCTATAATAACCTTCTTGCTTCTGGGCAACTTTAGGAGTAGCTCTTCATAATGTGGCCAAGAGCGCCATCTATCACACATCTTTCACATGGCGGTGAAAACACGGATTGAGGTGATATCACGTCAATGGCAGGGAAAGTGTTCAAATGGAAAGCATGTAGGAACCCTGCCAATCATCTCACATAATGGATATAATGACAGATATTTGTGGCCGTGAAGAACAATCTTCATCTATTCAGTGATATGAGCTAGTTAGCAGGGGCCAGATGTCTGTCTGTGGAAATCATATCGAACACCAGACAACATCTTCAAAACTAATCAAGGTCTGGAAAAAGTCTGGAATGTTTTAATTGGAAATGTGGAGGAACGCTGAATACAGAGGATATTCAATGTGAAAAGTGTTGGCATTTTGTCATTTACTCAAACCAGCTGCCATCATTTGCTTGAATGTGTTGTTTTACACCAAAAGCAGCTGTTTTCACACCTGGACCAGGCCTTCAGGAGCTGCAGCTGCTCCATGCAGCATTTTGTGCTTATCAAAGTAAGACTACATCGACCATAAATCCCATCACTTCCTGTCCAAAGAGGACGTTGCAACTTGCCCTCCCCCTCCCCCTTGCATTATTTGTTTTGAAGAGTCAGAAGAGGAATTAGAGCTGCTGACAGCCAATCACCACTCACTAACTTCAAGTTGGAACCGCTAACAGCCAATCAGCACTCACTAACTTCAAGTTGGAACCGCTAACAGCCAATCAGCACTCACTAACTTCAAGTTGGAAACTGCAGTTGAAACAGTAGAACTGGAAGTGGAATGGAAGTCATAGATAGTCGGCCTGTGTGGGAAGCAATAGTGGAAACTGACTGAAAACGCTCAGAAACACTGGCGCTGGCTGGCAACTTTTCCTTTGAAACTCTGGCGGGGAATGAGTTAAGATATTTTCGGCTATCTGAGAGCCATTTCTGGCCTACATTGACGAGGCTAGGGACGACAGGTGACTCGCCCGGCTGGTTTCTCGTGGACCTCTTGCGTGGGATACTATGTAAAACATCTCTGGGAAGCACATAAGCACCTCACGCGGCTGGTAGCAACATGTAATGTACTGTAGTGTATAGCCTCTTTTTCCTCCTTTTCCTGTGTCTGAGACTGTTCCATTTTGTTCTTCTGTTCTGAAGACCAAATATCATCATCATCATCATCATTAGTATATAAATGGGCGCTGGGGCTCTGTGTCTCTGTCTGTCCCACTCTGTATGTCCCACTGATGACATCATCAGTGATGTCATACATTCACTCACACAAGGCTATAGTTCATGTCACTGATGATGTCATCAATGATGTCATCAGTGATGATGTCATCAGTGAACTCATACATAGGCATCATTTGTGATGTCATCAGTGACACACACATGAGAGCAACTGAGGGAAAGGGAGAGAGGAGAGGGAGAGAGGGGGAGAGAGAGAGAGGGAGAGGGAGAGAGAGGCGATGGAGAGGGGGAGAGACTGAGGGAGAGAGGCGAGGGAGAGAGAGGAGAGAGAGTGGGGGAGAGACTGAGGGAGAGAGAGAGGGGGAGAGATGGGGAGAGAGAGATGGAGAGAGAGGGGGGGAGAGACAGAGGGAGAGAGAGGGGGGAGAGACTGAGGGAGAGAGATAGAGGGAGACTGAGGGAGAGACAGAGGGAGAGAGAGAGGGGGAGAGACTGTGGGAGAGAGAGAGGGGGAGAGAGAGAGGGAGAGAGAGAGGGAGACATTGTGCGTGCACCAATAGGGCAGGTGAGGCCATGCAACAGCTGAGCTGTGGATGCGACCTGCAGGGCGGGCGAGGCTGCAGTACAAATCCACATCTCTTCATGTCCGTGGTCACAGCAAAGACATGTCTTCATGTCCGTGGTCACAGCAAAGACATGTCTTCATGTCCATGGTCACAGCAAAGACATGTCTTTATGTCCATGGTCACAGCAAAGACATGTCTTCATGTCCGTGGTCACAGCAAAGACATGTCTTCATGTCCGTGGTCACAGCAAAGACATGTCTTCATGTCCGTGGTCACAGCAAAGACATGTCTTTATGTCCGTGGTCACAGCAAAGACATGTCTTTATGTCCGTGGTCACAGCAAAGACATGTCTTCATGTCCGTGGTCACAGCAAAGACATGTCTTTATGTCCATGGTCACAGCAAAGACATGTCTTTATGTCCGTGGTCACAGCAAAGACATGTCTTCATGTCCGTGGTCACAGCAAAGACATGTCTTCATGTCCGTGGTCACAGCAAAGACATGTCTTCATGTCCGTGGTCACAGCAAAGACATGTCTTTATGTCCATGGTCACAGCAAAGACATGTCTTCATGTCCGTGGTCACAGCAAAGACATGTCTTTATGTCCGTGGTCACAGCAAAGACATGTCTTTATGTCCATGGTCACAGCAAAGACATGTCTTCATGTCCGTGGTCACAGCAAAGACATGTCTTTATGTCCGTGGTCACAGCAAAGACATGTCTTCATGTCCGTGGTCACAGCAAAGACATGTCATGTCTGTGGTCACAGCAAAGACATGTCTTCATGTCCGTGGTCACAGCAAAGACATGTCTTTATGTCCATGGTCACAGCAAAGACATGTCTTCATGTCCGTGGTCACAGCAAAGACATGTCATGTCTGTGGTCACAGCAAAGACATGTCTTTATGTCCGTGGTCACAGCAAAGACATGTATTCATGTCCATGGTCACAGCAAAGACATGTCTTTATGTCCATGGTCACAGCAAAGACATGTCTTCATGTCCGTGGTCACAGCAAAGACATGTCATGTCCGTGGTCACAGCAAAGACATGTCTTTATGTCCGTGGTCACAGCAAAGACATGTCTTTATGTCCGTGGTCACAGCAAAGACATGTCTTTATGTCCGTGGTCACAGCAAAGACATGTCTTCATGTCCATGGTCACAGCAAAGACATGTCTTCATGTCCGTGGTCACAGCAAAGACATGTCTTTATGTCCATGGTCACAGCAAAGACATGTCTTTATGTCCGTGGTCACAGCAAAGACATGTCTTTATGTCCGTGGTCACAGCAAAGACATGTCTTCATGTCCATGGTCACAGCAAAGACATGTCTTCATGTCCATGGTCACAGCAAAGACATGTCTTCATGTCCATGGTCACAGCAAAGACATGTCTTCATGTCCATGGTCACAGCAAAGACATGTCTTTATGTCCGTGGTCACAGCAAAGACATGTCTTTATGTCCGTGGTCACAGCAAAGACATGTCTTCATGTCCATGGTCACAGCAAAGACATGTCTTCATGTCCATGGTCACAGCAAAGACATGTCTTCATGTCCATGGTCACAGCAAAGACATGTCTTTATGTCCGTGGTCACAGCAAAGACATGTCTTTATGTCCGTGGTCACAGCAAAGACATGTCTTTCTGAAACTTTAACGTCTCTTGTAACTGAATAATCACAACGTGGCCAAAGATGTTGTTTGCAGTTTAATCAGGTATGACATTTAACAGTACGTGATTGTTTCTGATGTGTACAGTATGTGTTTGGTATGTCTAGGTCTATATTTTGGAAAACTAGACTATAATAAACATGATTTACGGGCCCATATAAAATAAGGAAATGATCTATTTTGCAATTATCCTTATGACTCTGCATTATCTTACCAGCTCTGTGCCCTAGATTATAACCAACCCAGTCCTTTTTACTAATATATCTGCAATCTGGCAACAGACAGTCACCTTTTGGCACAACAGGTGCTGTTTAAACCGTCCACTAAACAACTCAGTGAATACTTGGCTACCAAACGACAAATCCACTGAGAGCCGCTCAGAAGCTGTTCAGATGCACGGCAGGCAGGCAGGCAGGCAGGCAGGCAGGCAGACAGACAGGCAGACAGGCAGGCAGGCAGGCAGGCAGACAGGCAGGCAGGCAGACAGACAGACAGACAGACAGACAGACAGGCAGGCAGGCAGGCAGACAGGCAGACAGGCAGACAGACAGACAGGCAGGCAGACAGACAGGCAGGGAGACAGACAGGCAGGCAGACAGACAGACAGGCAGGCAGGCAGGCAGGCAGGCAGACAGACAGACAGACAGACAGGCAGGCAGGCAGGCAGGCAGACAGACAGGCAGGCAGACAGACAGACAGACAGACAGACAGACAGACAGGCAGGCAGGCAGGCAGACAGACAGACAGGCAGGCAGGCAGGCAGGCAGGCAGGCAGACAGGCAGGCAGACAGACAGACAGACAGACAGACAGACAGACAGACAGGCAGGCAGACAGACAGGCAGGCAGGCAGGGTCCCTCTAGTCTACAGTTACACTTAACAATTAGCCTGAATGCTCAGTGTAGGCTCACTGTACTGTAGTATAGTGCTATTGTGTTTCAGCCACTTAGAGAGAGGAAATATATAAAAGGAGGTGAACTCTCTCAAACTAGAACCTGGTAAGGGGATCCTTTACAATAGCACCATGTGAAGCAGTCTTATCTTTCATCTATCTGGGCCAAACTGTCACTGCAAGTGCAAGGACAGCAAGTCTACACTTTGAGCTAGAGAGGAAGCAAGGAAGGAAGCAAGGAAGGAAGGAAGGAAGGAAGGAAAGGACAAGGGGGGCAGGGAGGGGAAGAGAACGAAATAGGGATGTGCAATAATGGATTTTTTTTCTGATATCAGATATGTCGATATTAAAGTGTAACTTTTTTCAGCTTTTAACCAATATATATGACTTTGGGGGTGGTGTGTGAAGAATTCTGGTCAAAATTTCCACATTTGAGAGCAAACTGTTGCCATTCTACCATTTGTATCATTTTTCAGCAGCATAACTGGCATAAGTGCCGTCTATGGGTGGAACACTGCTTTTTTTTGTGCCCTCAAATGAATGGGATATTTGGTACATCCTGACGTCACGGTGGGTTTAGCACGTGTCCCACTCATGTAAAAAATAGTTTTTTTCCCCATTGATTATTACTGTAGTTCACGCGGCGCGAGCCCTTTAAGAGCAATGCATTCATGGGTAATGCCTATTGTGGCTAATGTTAGCCGCTAGTTAGTTATGTTACATGGCAGTAAAACGCCACTAAATGACCAAATTGATAGAACTTTTAACCATTTCGAGTAACACTGTTTCCATACGGATCACCAGCGTTAGTTTTTTGTTTATAACGTGGCTATATTCATAACGTTTTATATCTCGGATGCGTTATTTCGAATCCCACATAGGTTACGCCAAACCCCACATAGGTTACGCTAAAACGCACATAGGTTACGCCTCGAATCCCACATAGGTTACGCTAAAACCACCACCGCAAAGCGTGTGGGTTTCAGGACGAAACAGTCTCGAGCAACTATCGTCATCTTTAGAGCACAATATTCCTGGAATGCAAGTTTAACTAAACAGTTACATATCCTCTGCATTCTACATAAAATTAAGATATTACGGGTTGTTTTATTTTGTATGTTAGATACTTATTGGCCAAGATATGTTACTTTATGGGGGAGGAATTCTGCCAGGTAAGGAGAGGAGTGTGGGCAGCCATATTGCCTGCGGGGTTTTCAGATCGAGTGGAGAGCCGTTTTGCAGGAAATCTGGGGGGGTTAGTCCCCCTTTAACTCTTTTGGTCACTTTTTAACACTTTTAACACTCTTGTGCACAGGTTTGGCATGTGCTCTGTTGGAGTGAAGGTGTCTTTGTTCAGAGCATATTGCACTCTGCTCTATACTGCCCACCTGTGGTCATGCTATAAAAAATATATTTTATTTTCTATGGACCTGAGTCTGTCAATAAAGCTTGATTGATTGATTGATTGATTGATTGATTGATTGATTGATTGATTGATTGATTGATGTCCAGTATGTATGGCATGTTGTTTTCATTGTGATAAGTGCACCGAGTTTGAGCACAAGCAGAGCAATATTATAAGCGCGAGCAGGGGCTATTTGAGTGTGGGTGAATGAAATCTGCCCAAGCATAATAGTTTAATTAATTATTAATTAATCATAATAGTTCATTTGAGTGTGAGCATCAGCATATACAGTCTGAGGACAACCTGAGCAAATCTAAGCACACACGGGGGCTATTTGAGTCCGAGTCCTGTATAAAGATAGATATATAATTCCATATAGATGTTAGGTCGTGGGTGTTAGTCGTACTGGGCAGAAATGGTCGCCCTTTGGTGCATCTAAAGCTCACGGTCCCGTCTCCACGTTAGGAGGGGGTGTGGCTGCTTCTCACCCGTCTTGCCGTCATTCTTGATGGTTGTGCCGTGAGGCGTGGGCTCCTCCCAGCCCTCTAGCCTCAGCCTCTGGTACTGCAGCTTGGCCTGGGCCAGCTGCTCCTGGATGTTGATGGGGGACTGCTTGGCGTTGCTGCAGGATGGGAACTTCTTGGCCCAGTTGTTTTGGTTTAACGTTCCTGACAGACACACAGAGAGAGAAGAGAGGAACGTGTTCAGAGACATATGTGTGACATACGTGTTAAACTGTAGAAAAGCATTTGACCTAAGCAGGGGTGTAGTGCCATTTGTTTAGTTACGGGAACACACCTACAGTATGACACACATGCATGTGTGCATGCGGCCATGCGCACGGTGAAGTTGCGGCTCGTTTTGAAGGTTATGGTGGTATGGTGGCAAGTTTACATATTTGTGAAAAAATGAATGAATGAATAAAAAGCTCGCACACTGCATGCATGGGCTCCAGTTTCAGTGTTTTTATTTTTAACACCCCAAAAGAAGTGACGTTTTGAGCGTCAAGCTCTTCATCAGACTGAGTTGACATATTTGCCAACTATAACTAAACTATAAAAACTATTACATTTGATCGCGTAGTCACACGATCAGATTTGATCATTTGGCGACAATTTTTATGATATTTCAACTGCACATTGAACGCAGCTGAGCTTCCGGTTCATACATGAAGCTCACCTGATCCAGAGGATTTCATCGCTTTCACAGAATAAAAATAATGAAATAGATCAAATACGAGCCCAAAGCACAGAGATGCAGATTCGAACAGGACTAATAGAAATATATTAGGTAATCTGAGGTGGAATTTTTACTTTACAAATCTGTTGGAAACAAACACTCTGTGAATGTCTCTGTGTGTTCCCAGCAGACAGCCACTGCTGTCAAACACCCTCCTCCTTTTTAATGGTTCCCATCTTCCTTCAAGCTGTGGAAGTCCAGACCTCTCTCTCTCTCTGACCAGCTGCACGTGTGCTGCTTTGCTCTGGGAGGGCTACAGCTTACAGGCTAATAAGCTACCAAGCTAACCATCTCCAGCTGTTCTGCTGCACGTTGGCCCCTCTGTAGAGATATTAGAACGATACTGTTTCCCCCTCTCTTCCTGCTTTACTCCAAACACACAGCCTGCAGCCTGCTGCTGAACCACACACT
>NC_139652.1:6366359-6381878 GCF_964638095.1 Poromitra crassiceps
TGAAGCTAGCTTTATACACAGCATCCTCTGATGAAGCTAGCTTTATACACAGCATCCTCTGGTGAAGCTAGCTTTATACACAGCATCCTCTGGTGAAGCTAGCTTTATACACAGCATCCTCTGATGAAGCTAGCTTTATACACAGCATCCTCTGATGAAGCTAGCTTTATACACAGCATCGATCCTCAGGAAGCCAGTGAGACCAACAGGCCATCAAAGGCCTCCTCACAGACTAATGAAACAGACCCCAAACCTCTGCTGGGAGCTCCAGCCCAGCGGAGAACCACACACACTCTGGAACAGGCCTCGGCGTTCAAGTTCCTCATAGAACCCGATTGAACAGCTGCCTTTTAACTGTAAGGACAAAAGAATGCTTTGGATCATAGGCAGCCTGTCTAAAAGGAGGCTGGTTTGAAACAATTGAACCAATTGAATCATTCAAGCACATTACTCTAGGAATAAGTTAGGAATGATAACGGTGCCCAACTGAAAGTGACAGTTAGCTTACCTACTGCAAAAACGTTTACATTAAAAGCCATTAAGTAAGTCTTACAATCCTATTTTTCGTACAAATCTGCCATGGGCGAGACGTTTTCTCTGTTGTCCGGGAGGGTTTTTAACCACCAGGCCACCCTGCCGCCATTTTGTTTACACTTCAAGACATCTGAATGCTTTCCTTAATGAGCAAAGTTCTCCATGCCAGGAAGAGGAATTTATAAGGGCTTTTGCCCACCAAGCGGTCTACGTGCACACACGCACGCACGCACGCACACACACACACACACGCACACACGCGCACACACACACACACAGGCACACACACACACACACACACACACACACACACACACACACACACACACACACACACACACACACACGTCCACTGCCACCACCATCTTCCATTCTGATTTAATCCGACCAGAGACTGTTTAGAAATGAGATGGTTCCACTGGCAGTCATTTCCTGTATCTGTGTGTAGCTAAGCTCCCTTGGCGGAGCTGGTTAACAGGCCTTTTTACTGGGGAGTGAGTTTAACCAACTTACCCGCCACCACTCGGGACTCACGAGGACTCTGATTCGCTCGGTTACATGTGTCACGTGGGTTTGGCCACTCCCCCAGCCCTTTAGGAGACTAGCGGTACGTCCTGATTCTATTTAGGCTTAACCAATGGGAGACGTGAATGTGGGCACAGACTTAGTGTGCTCTAGAGAGAGAGTGGCGTCAGCGGAGGACCAAAATGCGAGACTCATTAGCCAATGAACAGCCAGGAATATGGGTCTCGTGCTACTTTTGCATGCTAAAATAAAGCTGATAATGTACAATTTGATTCAAGGGGGGGAAAACCCTTTCAGAGTACAACACAAACTGTCTATTTTGCTGCAACTCGACAGTGCTGCTTACTTCCTGGAACTCTTGAGAGTAAAAAAACTGGTCCATTGGAGTGAATGGAGATGTCGGGACTCTATACGGCTCTGCACAGACTATGACCAATTCTTTCACCCCATAGTCACCAAAGTCAATATTGGACCCATTTTTTACAAGCCATATCTTCTGACACTAAAATGGCATTTTTCAGAAGACAAACCAGGTGAAAGATGTACTTTGTTTGAGACCTGTCTCTGTCTTAGCAACACACTCTCATGAGATTTGGCAACATATCTTATCGGTATAGCTAACATTAACAGCTGGCGATGAGCTAAAACTACATGATGTTCCAACACGTTCTCACTCCGAGCACTTGTTACTATCATGGTACCCTTGAGCGACCCATGAAACGACTTGGGCTTTCCGACTAAACTCAATGTAAACCCGTGGAAGTCATCTTTGACGCTTATGGCAACTGCTCTCCCATTAGCCTAACTGCTCCCCCATTAGTCAACTGCTCCCCCATTAGGGTCTGGGGGGAGGTTAGGTTTAGGCGTGGGGGGTGGGAGAGGTTAGGTTTAGGGTTAGGGTCTGGGAGAGGTTAGCTCTTCCCCCCAGACCCTAATGGGGGAGCAGTTGACTAATGGGGGAGCAGTTAGGCTAATGGGGGAGCAGTTGCCATAAGCGTCAAAGATGACTTCCATGGGTTTACATTGAGTTTAGTCGGAAAGCCCAAGTCGTTTCATGGGTCGCTCAAGGGTACCATGTTAGTAACAAGCGACGCACAAGGGACGGGACAAAGCGTCAATATGCTACGCGCTCGGAGTGAGAATGGGTTGGATGTTCACAGATGTAGTAGCAAAATCTGTCCATGGATTGAGCTAGCAAAGCCGTTTTCTGTTTGAGTGTGGTATTAGTTTGGGGAAATCACAAACTCTATCTAAAGTTGGCTGGCTTACTCAAACACGGACACTTCCAAACCAGGTTGAGGGATGGTGGGGAAGAGGTGACCACGCCCACTGGCTTAGGAGACCGGAAGAGTATACGATTTCATAACATTGGGGCAGCGTGTAATGCATCATCTTGATAGTGTATATAAAGTATCTTTGATCCGACATGAGCCACACATTTCCACAGCGCTTCTGCACGTTTCTCTCTTCTCACACGCCAAGACGTCATAAATCATTATTCATAGAAACCATTATTTATGTTCAGCTCCTGCAGACCTGAGCTGAACGCAGCTAACGCTGAAGGTTGTCAAATAAATAAAACGTCTCGAAGGTCGTTACGTTGGAGCCGTCCGGCTCTCCATTTCTCTTTAAATCTTCCTCTTCCTGTAAACACGTCTGTGTAAGTGGGAGCTCTTTGTTTAAACAGCACAGAGCCACTCCAAATGTGTGGAGCCGCTGGAACGAGGTGGTTCTGTTAGCTTCAGATTGCTGTAGGCGAGGCTGCATGGCACAGCACAGCACACAGAGATGGGAAGTAACTAAGTACAAATACTTTGTCACTGTACCTAAGTAGAATTTTCAGGTATTTGTACTTTATTATTATTTTTATTTTTTTTACTTTTACTCCCTACATTTTAACACAGATATCTGTACACTTTTCTACTCCTTACATTTTCAAAACAGGCTAGTTACTTTACTTTTAATGCATGACAGACAAAAACAATGTAACGTTGTTTGTCTCTGTCGCTCTCTCGTCTCGCGCTCCCCCAGCTTATGTGCACCTATTTGTGAAAGAACCATATCACACAAATGAATTTCTTCCAATTTGCCTCAAACGTCCACTGGGACTCAAGGATGAACTGATTAGATTTTGGTGGTCAAAGTTCAAGGCTACTGTGACATCACGACTGCTCGTTTCATGCTCGTTAACGTGATATCTCAGGAACGTCTTGACGGAATTGTATCTAATTCGCCTCAAACGTCCACTTGGACTCAAGGATGCACCGATTACATTTTGGTGGTCAACGGTCAACGGTCACTGTGACCTCACGAACGCCATTTTCAAGCTCGGTAACGCCATATCTCAGTAACGAAATGTCTTCACATTTGGCTCAAACGTCAAAGTCTGGACAGACATGCATGTCGACTGCTCACTCGTTGGTGGAGGCATATATCCGTGGTGTGGTCATTCTACTTTTTATTATCAATGAAAAAATGGGAAACGACTCGTTTTCCGTTTTTATTATCAATGAAGAAACGCAAAACAACTCGTTTTTCATTTTTCGTTTCCCCATTTCAAAACGAAAAACGGATGGCACACGGATGGCACCCCTAGCTGTTAGCCGCAGACTGTCTGTGACAGCAGAAGTGAAGTAAAGGTAAAGGTAAAGTCCCACTGATTGTCACACAATGTGTGAAATTTGTTCTCCGCATTTGACCCATCCCCTGGGGGAGCAGTGAGCAGCAGTGTGCGCCGCGCTCGGGAATCACATGGTGATTTAACCCCCCAATTCCAACCCTTTGATGCTGAGTGCCAAGCAGGGAGGCAATGGGTCCCATTTTTATAGTCTTTGGTATGACTCGGCCGGGGATCGAACTCACGACCTCCCAGTCTCAGTTAGCCTCAGTCTGACTCCTGCTGCAGACTGACAGCAGAGGGAAACAGATGGACTGTGTGACCATGGCGATGTGTGTGAGCCCGGGGGAAGTCACTTTGGCTGGTGGCTGCAGGACGGGCGCTTGTTCTCTGGGACTTCAGCCGCACGTTTACTGCATGCTGATTGGCCGAAGCCAGACGTTTCCTGCATGCTGATTGGCTGCAGCCCCAGATGCCCACCAGCTGGCCCGGACTTGGCCGGCCTGCGGTTTGGCTGCTGAGCAGGCGGCGAGCTCGAGCTCGGACAGATAATGCAAAAGTGATCAAATCTGTAGTTCCTCAAATGGCCACTTGAGGCTGGCTCCAAAAGGGAGTCGTTCCCCGATCACCCCCATGTTAAAATGCATCGTCTTTACAACAGGATTAAACATGTTTTCACCTTTCATGACAACTGTATAGGGGGTGAATTTAAATAGACAATATAATAGACAATGTCATGTTTTGGGCTATCTTCGACTATGTTTTTGGGCCAGATAGGTCTGTCCAGTGATCGCGGAGCTCACTGATCTCTCTGTGAGAAACCCCTGGTCTCATGTGAGCTGCACAAGAACCAAGATGGCCTTTCTGTGTGGAGTTTGCATGTTCTCCCCGTGCCCCCTGGGGGTTTCCTTCATATAGGAACCCCACACCAAATATGCAATATCCTGGTTGCTGATGTGGTGCCTCCTCTGGTCATTTGGGGCGCCTGTTCGGAGGGAGGGGAACTCGTTGGAATAGCGTGACCCTCCCACGTGCTATGTCCTACTGGTGAAGCTTCCCCTGTCAGGTGAAAAGAAGCGGCTGGCTAACTGCCCATGTCTCGGAGGAAGCATGGAGCCAGTTTCGGCTCTCCCCAGATCGGCAGAGGGTGGAGTAGCAACCAGGATAAAGAAATTAAAATGAGCACTAATGGGGGATAAAAATGGGATAAAAAAATGGGGGGAAGGGGGGGGGAACAAGATGGCAGTCGCAAAAATGCCAAAATGCGAGTCCAAAAACCAATAGGTGAAGTCAGGGTGACTCCGCCCATATTTTTTATACGGTCTATGGCAGTGGTTCCAAAACCACCGGGCCCCGGACCGGTGCCGCGGTCTGCAAAGCATTTGCTGCCGGGCCGCGAGGAAGCTATATGATTCTGCAGGGAGAAAGAGAGTGAAAGAGAGAGAGAGAGAGAATCTTTACCAAAATCACCTCAATATACAATATTATATTATTCAGTAAGAACATGTGGAACCTCCAGTCATCCCAATGCAGACTTTCCCTGTTTGATCTTTGTTTTGTCTCGGTGTTCACTTCTACAAAACAGATGTAGGAACTCCTCTCATTAGCTGAACGGACGCTGATGAGAGGAGTAGATAAACAAACATGGCCGCCGCTGGCCGGCGTGTTGTTTGGACCACAGAGGCTGATGATGGAAACATTAGACGGCCGATCCATTATTCAAACCAATCACAGACACAGCTCAGTCTCCCCCAGGATGGATCGTTTGCTTCTGCCTGGGCCTTCTAAAGCATATACACTTCACACATGACTGCACACACACACACACATGACTGCACACACACACACACGCGCATGCACGCACTCACGCACACACACCACACACACACACACACACACACACACACACACACACACACACACAGACCAAGCTGCCGGTCTTATCACAACTCTGCAGTGAAGCTGGTGTTAGAAGATCCAGACCAGACGTTACAAAGCAATTAAAACCATGGCCCTACACACACACACACACACACACACACACACACACACACACACGCAAGCAAGCAAGCATTTGACTGACGTCAGCGTGCTGCGTGACCCCTTCAGTTTTAGGTCAACCCAAACGAGTGGAACATCTTCGCATTCTGATATTATGACGACACACACGGTGATGAATCTCTCCAGACCGACTTTCGACTTGCATCGAAAATCTCTCTGCCCGCTTTGTGAAAAGCCGAATAACAGAGCTCATACCAATCAAACCAAGAGTGGACGCGTGACCAACAAGGCTGCAACAACTAATCGATAAAATCGATAAAAATCGATTATTAAATGAATTGCCAACAAATTGCAAGTTGTGTGGATCAGTCTGGCCTCCAGCCATTTCCAGAAATTACAAAGTCCACGGGCCAATCAGGGACCAGCCTCGTAGTTGACGTAACCGGCCAATCAGGGATGCCACTGGCAAAACAGTAATGGCAGCTCGTGAAGCAACGAGTGGTAACGTTAACGTTAGCAGTGTATCATGGGTAGGGTAAGTAAAATAAATCTGATATATTTAATGTTCTATTGATGCTGGATATGTATAACCAGGTCTGACTATAGTCGGACATTTTAGAGAGGTGATCTTGCAAGAATATGTGCTGGCACAACAACATTGTCCATCTTGCTTCTTCGGTCGCTATTCTCTCTCATGAAGATTTGTTTGCAGACAGGGAGAAAGCCCCACGTGATAGCCACCCGTCAATCTCTCTCTCTCTCTGCTCAACACTGTTGTAGTAACTCCATTTTATTTTGAAATTCAGTTGACTTTGCCATTTCCCACGGATATTGTCGCGTTTTTCTTTCATGGCTTGACAGAAGAAGCCTGCCTGCACGCGCCTAGTCGGCTTGAAAATAGATCTCACGCCTAAACGATAAAATCGGCAAGGCACAGGCAAGGCGTGGGTACACGCAGGGTTCACGCTCAGGCGCCCGGTGTACACAGCCTCGTTGACTAAAACGGACGCCTATTTAAAAGCGTGGGTAAAGGCAAGGCGTAGGCAAGGCTTGGGTCCCCGGTGTGAACCCAGCCTAACCCTAACCTCAGTGACCACATGCATCAAGCCATGAACCGCTCAAATACACTTCAGCTCCCCATGCCCAGTCTGACCATAACCTAACCTTAAGGCTTAACCTAACCGGCTTAACCTAACCTTTACCCTAACCTACAGTCACTTTAACCTAACCTTAACCACTGACCCCCCAAATCAGCTTTTTACCAATTGGGGACACAGTTTCTGTCCCCAATTGCACATGCAGTCCCCAATCACCTGGTCTTAAGTCGGGTGTGTGTCCCCAATTTTGACCACACACACAGAGGCCATATCCCCGTACCACCCGGACACACACTGACACTCTCCAGACATGCAGATCTCTCTCTCTCTTCCTCTCTGTCTCTCTTCCTCTCTGTCTCTCTTCCTCTCTGTATCTCTCCCTCCCTCTCTCTGCTGAGTGATGCCAGACTCTAAATGTTCCAAAACAGTCCTCAGCCGCTACACTGCAAAAGATTACAATTTGTCCAGTGAATTTATCGTGTTTCCAGACCCATTACTGTAAGCTGATTTCATTATTTGTTTAATCAAATTCTCCCACTGCACTGACATATAATCTGCTGGTTTCAGTACATGTCACTTTCAAGAAATCACAATAAAATAATAAATCCTGAAACAAGAAATGTTCTCCCAGACAATGTCACTAAATGTCCTGAAAAAGTTACATTATCCTGAAAAAAATCATCATCATCATCATCATCATCATCATCATCATCATCATCATCATCTGTTGAAAATAATCAGATGGTAAAATCATCTGCCAGTGCAAGATTATTTCTGTAAAAAAGAAAAAAGAACAGCAAAATAAACTTGATAAGTCTGGATCGTCTGGAGACAAGATCAAATAACTTGACCGGTTTGTCACTTTTTGCAGTGTGCTCCACTTCTCTCTCAGCTCTGTCTGTTGCTCTGCAGTCAGCAGCACAGCTACAGCTACAGCAATGTGTTACTGAGGCCTGCTGCTTCTGTCTGATGGCTGGAGTGGGAAGGTGGCTGTGTTTTCACCCTGAGAGACGTCTGTTTGATGGCTGAATGCTGACATGTAGCCTACCATAATCTCTGAGTTTGAGCCTTGTGCACTCTGTAATATTAAAATTCACCTATGATAAAAAATTGCATATGTCATCAGTAGTGCTGGGCCAAGCTTGATACACTTTCTTCCTATCTACAGTATCTCTCTTCGAGTCCGTGACTTGCTGATCGCTGAGCTGTCATTGGCTGCTGTTGTGCTCTCTCGTAGGCAATTAAATCTGCTCCTCATTACAACAGCAAATATAAACAATATTCAGATGTGTATTTCAATCCAATAACATCTCACTTATGGTGAATGGAAATATCGATTGCCTCGTGCGGGCGTGCAACTTGTCGCACGGTGTTGCAACAATAATGGATTGCGCTCTCGTGCGCGTGAAGCCACGCAGTTTCATTTCGGCGTCCTTGTTAACAGGTGAGACCGTTCACACCAGCCCCACGCCACGCCAAAGCAACGCCGAAGCTGCGCTGAAGCCGCGCTGGAGCGAGGCTGGATGGCCTTCAGCAGACAGAGATAGACAGAGGAGTATTGACAGCAGCTCTTTGCTTGTTGTCTACCCGGTTAGGTAAGAGAAACGCTGGTTTTGGTCATGAGGAGCGCGGTTATGCAATCGCTCTGATTTTGCACACAAGCTCCTTCATTCACACCATCTAAATGGCAGCAGAAGGGCGAACATGATAGCCCTCTGTGGTTGGTACACAAGATGCTATTTGTGTGTGTCTGTGTGTGTGTGTGTGTGTGTGCGGGTGTGTGTGTGCGTGTGTGCGTGCTGAGGTGCGTGCGTGCGTGCGTGTGTGCGTGCGTGCGTGCGTGCGTGTGTGTGCGTGCGTGCGTGCGTGCGTGCGTGCGTGCGTGCGTGCGTGCGTGTGTACGTGTGTGCGCGTGTGTACGTGTGTGCGCGTGTGTGTGTGTGTGCGTGCGTGCGTGCGTGTGCTACTTTGATGAGTAGAAAATCCAGTTTGGTAGAAAAATCACCATCTCAATTTCATGGTTGAATGAGTGGAAAACAGAGAGGATCCATTGTGTAAAGCAGGTCATTAAACATGTGATACTGTATCACGCCAGTGGGGGGAAAAGGCTGCGGTTGAATAATAAACAATGTCTTTTCCTCGACCTGGATGGGAAACATCATAAGGTCAAAGAAACCTGTGAAGGAGAATTAATAAGGACTTCTGCACTTCCACTGCACTGACACTAGGCTACGTGATCATGTGACGCACGGCTAATGTCGGTGGTTCGATTCCCGCCTCCTCCAGTCCGCATGTCGAAGTGTCCTTGGGCAAGACACTGAACCCCAAATTGCTCCCGATGGTGTGCCAGCACCCTGCGTGGTAGCCTGCCGCCATTGGTGTGTGAATGAGGTGAATGTACCTACTGACTGTAAAGCGCTTTGGATAAAAGCGCTATATAAATGCAGGCCATTTACCATTTACGTGGGTCAGCTGTGGTAAACTCTTCCCAAGGTGGAATACTAAAAGCATCTTAGATATTTGGCAGTAATGCCGCTTTCCAGACAACTCGGAGGTTGGAATTTTCCAGTTGACATTTCCTATTTCCGACCTCCAAGCATCCAGGCGCACAACGAAGAGTGCTCAAGAACGCAAAAACTGGTGCAAGCAAGGCAGAAACATCTAAGCAGAAGAGAGAACAAACAACCAAGAGTGTACAAGTAGGAACTCTGACTTTGAGTGGCGTTCCAGTGTACCTTTTAGTGTAAGGAGGTCGGAAAGTCTCGACCTCCAGGTTGTCTGGCATGCAGCAGAAGCGGTACCCAGACCTCCAGATGTTGAGAAGATGTGCAGCAGAAGCGGTACCCAGACCTCCAGATGTTTAGAGGATGTGCTCAGTACACGACGGGCAGTAAGGCATTAAGCTAATCGAGCACATGGTCACATGGGCCCCAAACTGTTTGTCAGAGGGCCGAGGAAAAGCTCCCGAAAAACAGAAGAACCACTTCATTAAACCACACGACATGGATCGGGCATTCGGGTCGGTGTTTCCCATACGTTGATACATTTGTGGTGGTTCATCCAAGACAACAACTCAAAGTTCTGTGGGAAACACTGCGGGTAGTGAAGCGGTATATTCCCTGCCTACCACCACGAGGTTCGAGCCACCATCTTACCTCCAGCTTGCTCAGCCGTTTTTCCAGACACAACTGGCCGTGTCTGCGGGTATGCAGAGTCCTGGTCGCTGCACTAGCGCCTCCTCTGGTCAAGCAGGGTGCCTGTTCGGCTGGGAGGGGAACTTGGGGGGGAATACGCGCTACGTCCTGCACATGTATCTGAGGAAGCATGTGCTGCTAGTCTACAACTCTCCCCAGACCAGCAGAGGGGGTGGAGCAACGACAGGGACAGCAGGGGGAATTGGCCAAGTACAATCAGGGAGAAAATAGGGGAACCCCCCCCCCCCCCCCAAAAAAAAACATAACGAAACAAAACATAAAAAAAAAACTATCTGAATCAACTGAGAGGAGGCCAACACTGTCCCGTGTGTGTGTGTGTGTGTATGTGTGTGTGTGTGTGTGTGTGTGTATGTGTGTGTTTGTGTAAAGACACCAGTTACCATATTATTTCTAACGAGCAGACTGTAAATTGCCAACAGATTAATGCTCCATATGATTCTGATTTTAGGATTTTGTTTTCAACTCTTCAACTAGTAATTGAACGACATGTAGTTAACTACTCCCCAACACTGCTAACACTGCTAACACTGCTAACACTGCTAACAGCTCTGCCTCTATATAACCTCTAGCCCAAACCCTTCCTGTCCTCTCTGGCTCTCTCTCAACGGGACACCTCGTCCATACCTATCTCATCCCTCTCTCCCTCCCTCCCTCTCTCATCCCTCTCTCTCTCCCTCCCTCTCTCTCTCTCTCCCTCCCCCTCTCTCATCCCTCTCTCCCTCCCTCCCTCTCTCATCCCTCTCTCTCTCCCTCCCTCTCTCCCTCTCTCCCTCCCCCTCTCTCATCCCTCTCTCCCTCCCTCCCTCCCTCTCTCCTCCTAACCCGTGGCCCGCGGGCCGCAGCAGGAGGTCCGGTGACACACTAATTGCTTCTCCACCTGCGCGGATCCAGGCTAACATCAGCGCCGTCACACACACTCATTAGCGGGCGGCCATTTTGTGACAGCGCCTCAGGGAGGCATGTCTATTTTGAGGGACGACCTAATTGAAAATGCTGGTGGGCGGAGGGGGGGGGGGGGGGGTATGGATGGTGGTTTGTGCTTGATGACCTTGGCACACTTCTGTCTGATTTCCCCCGTTCATCCTGGAACGTGGAAAACATTTGATCCCCAGCTGACACCTCTCTCTGTTATCCACACCTGACACCTCTCTCCGTTATCCGACTGTAAAACACATTTTAATCTGTTTCAGTCAAGTGTTTCTGTCACCACTCACACGGCAGACAGGACTTACAGGCAATAAAATGGCTGATGCTGGTTTTCTCTACTTGGTTGAATAATCCAGACTCAGAGAGCAGGACGATGATCACAGTGCTCCCCCCCCCCCCCCACTGAGAGCAGGGACTGTACCTCCCCCTCCACCCCCCACTGAGAGCAGGGACTGTACCTCCCCCTCCACCCCCCACTGAGAGCAGGGACTGTACCTCCCCCTCCACCCCCCACTGAGAGCAGGGACTGTACCCCCCCCCCCCCCCCCCCCACTGAGAGCAGGGACTGTACCAGCTCCCCCTCCACCCCCCACTGAGAGCAGGGACTGTACCTCCCCCCCCCCCCACTGAGAGCAGGGACTGTACCCCCCCCCCCCCACTGAGAGCAGGGACTGTACCAGCTCCCCCTCCACCCCCCACTGAGAGCAGGGACTGTACCTCCCCCTCCACCCCCCACTGAGAGCAGGGACTGTACCTCCCCCTCCACCCCCCACTGAGAGCAGGGACTGTACCTCCCCCCCCCACTGAGAGCAGGGACTGTACCTCCCCCCCCTCCCCACTGAGAGCAGGGACTGTACCTCCCCCCCCCCTCCCCACTGAGAGCAGGGACTGTACCTCCCCCCCCCCTCCCCACTGAGAGCAGGGACTGTACCTCCCCCCCCTCCCCACTGAGAGCAGGGACTGTACCAGCTCCCCCTCCCCCCCCCCCACTGAGAGCAGGGACTGTACCAGCTCCCCCTCCCCCCACTGAGAGCAGGGACTGTACCTCCCCCTCCCCCCCACTGAGAGCAGGGACTGTACCCCCCCCCCCCCCCCCCACTGAGAGCAGGGACTGTACCAGCTCCCCCTCCCCCCCACTGAGAGCAGGGATTGTACCCCCCCCCCCCCCCCCCACTGAGAGCAGGGACTGTACCCCCGCCCCCCCCCCCCCCCACTGAGAGCAGGGACTGTACCAGCTCCCCCTCCCCCCCACTGAGAGCAGGGACTGTACCAGCGTACGCCCTTACTGGACCAGGCGGGCGGAGTCAACACTTAAAATTGAAATGGGCTATAGCTATACACTGCTGCGGGCATAACCAGTGCAACCTTATATGTTGTCGACATACAAATTAATGTATGACATCTAGACATGTGTGACTTCTAGCGACTTACTGAGCAGCTAAATAGTGATTATTGTAACCAGCCATACGCCATAAGATCTGGCTCCCTTCAAAGAGCTGCATGTTTTCCATCACTAGCAGGACTATGTGCTTCAGAGGTTTGAAGCCATTGTTCAGATTGTTTGTTGAGTTGTATTTGCTTTGTAACAATGTCTTCATACAGTACTGTAAGTAAAATGGTAAATGGACTGCATTTATATAGCGCTTTTATCCAAAGCACTTTACAATGTGCCTACATTCACCCATTCACACACCGAAGGCAGCCAGCTGCCACGCAGGGTGCTGGCACAGCCATCGGGAGCAATTTGGGGTTCAGTGTCTTGCCCAAGGACACTTCGACATGCGGACTGGAGGAGCCGGAGATCGAACCACCGACCTTCTGGTTGGTGGACGACGCGCTCTACCTCCTAAAGGTAAGTAAGTCTAAACTGAAATCTCAGGACTGTTCAGGTTTGAGTTCACGCAGCAGAATGACTCTGAATCATCTTTTAATATTATCTTCTCAAGATGTGCTTTTATCTGATGTCTTTTATATGTCAATGTATGTTTTTTATTATTATTATATTGGTTTTTATCCACTCTATTTTACTTGCTTAATTTAAATGTATGTATTCCGATTACTTTATTTTTTAAGTTCATACAGTTTATTTCAGGTTTGTACACAGGCAGTAATTTTCTTCAGTGCCTCATTTTCTAAAGAGAACAACATGCACCCAGGAATACAAGGTCCATCGCTAATAACTGTTTTGACACTTTCAAAGGTCACATGACTTCACTGCACCAATGCAATCATCCTCTGCCAGCCCTCTGCTCTCCTGACATGAGGTGAGCGCTCAGCATGTGAACATATGAACATCTGGTACTTATCAGACACATCACATCCAGCTCCGTTCAGTCACACATGGTGAGAAACTCTCCGTACCTGCTTCCAATTAGGCCCAACTGCTATAATTGGCTGGTAATTGGCCAATTAACGGGACATTCACAGCTTTGCCTGTCTTAATATCTCTCAGGCGTCATGGTGTGAAGTTCACTCAGAATCCATCACAATCACAGTGAAGGAGTGTCAGACGGCCCCGAGGCCAAACACGCGGGTGGAGAAAAATGTGAAGAACCAGTTTGAACCAGGAATCTGGGGAGAGATGTGTCTTCAGAGTGAAGCCTCTGGGGAAACATCTGCTCCTCTAGGTTCACTTGTACAGCTGGATCAGCCTGGCATCGCCAGACCACGTGTCACATGTTCTGGTTTACATGTTCCGGTTCCGGTGTCTACGCCGGAACCACGCCGAGAGGTGTAATTCAAGTGCAATGGGAACCAGACTCTTCTCCTCGGGAAGAGCCTGGTGACGACGTGAGGTTAACCAACGCGGGCACAGTCCAAAACAAAGAATGTACATTGATAAGAAGTGGCCCCTAATACAGTATATCCCTTGAGGACATTTACAACAGCCGCTGCTTGAACAGGACTAAGAGCATCCTCAAAGACACCACTCACCCCGGTAACCACCTGTTCACTCCCCTACCCTCCGGAAGGCGCTACAGGACACTAAAAACTCGCACTTCCAGATTCCATAACTCCTTCTTCCCAAGGGCCGTCACAATACTCAATAAATCACAATCACTTCCCAAATTATAAAGTATAAAGTATTATGCTGCTGTCATATGTGTGTATATATGTATATATGAATATATATATAGATTAGTTATTTACTATTATTACTACCATTACTACCCTATTTATTATTAAGTCTATCTACTGTGGGATCTGGTGAATCGTTGGTGAATTGTCTGGTTGTACTGTATGTTTGCACAAAGGGGAGTTTGCAACTGCAATTTCGCTGTATGATTTTATTATGCAATGACAAATAAACTACTATTACTATTAGTATTACTATTACTATTACTATTACTATATCCTTTCATTGCAACAATAGCGTGCAGCAAATCCACCATTTTGGCCTGGAGGAGACTACCTCTGATTGGCTGTCATGGTCTGATGAACGTTCTGATGTTGTCCCATTGGTGCAAGGAGCCGTTTTTTCAGGCCAAAATGGTGCCACATTAGAATGAGTTAGGCTCAAGCACTAGGAAGGAAGTGGTTGAGGTTAGGGTTTGGTTTAGTGTTCTCTAAATGTCAATATGAACACTATTAGTTGTACATATTTTCCAGTATAACGTTATGATGGTCAATTTGAGAATTTATCAACAGTAATCTGTCAAATCTGCAGGCAAGTCTAGTCGTGGTTGCAGCCTGCCAGCAGCGCAAGGAGCAACAAACTAAATGTATCTTCGTAAATGATCACCCCAAAAAGTCATCTCTGTTTGAAGTTAGTTTTGAGGCCTCCTGACGGCTTAGCCTTGGGGTTAAGGTTAAGCTTAGTCTTGGGGTTAAGGTTAAGCTTAGTCTTGGGGTTAAGGTTAAGCTTAGTCTTGGGGTTAAGGTTAAGCTTAGTCTTGGGGTTAAGGTTAATAAACAACTTTTTAGGTTACAATTTTGCTACTGTAGCTTATCCAACAAGTGACGAGACGAATGCAAGCCGTCGAGAGCGTGCATCAGACACACAACACTCAAGACGTAAGGCCCAGTGCCCTGTTGCATAAACCACGTTAAGTTCAAACTTAAGTTTGTCCCTTAGCCTTTGTTCACATGGTGCTTAACAGAAGCAGAGCTGAAGTTGAGCTCAGGCTGAAGCTGAGCTCACGCTTAACCGATCGCTTGAGCGCAGCTTGAGCGTGGCACGCACGCGGCTGGGGTGAACGGCCTCGCCTGTTAACAAGGACGCCGAAATGAAACTTGTGGGTTCAGCGTAGGTTCAGCGTAGGTTGAACGTTTCTTCAGCGTACTGTGTGAACGTGGGCTTAGGCAATATATTTTCCCTAAGCTGAGGGGATTCACTTAGGGAGCGTTGCATAAAGCCTCTTAGGTTTTCTCTTTGCCTCAGTGTTTAGACTGAGGCTTTTACGGTAGTTACTGTCAGAATACGGCACAGAGCACTTCAGTTGCCATGGTTACGCTTCACTCTTCCGACTGTTCGTGCTCAACACAACACACAAACACATGTATCGGATTCACAGCGAACACGTATGTTACCGTCAGTGCCGACCTGCAGACGGAGCGAGCGAGCGAACAACAGAGATTTTGTGTCGTCTCCCACAACCGACTG
>NC_139652.1:6382078-6414578 GCF_964638095.1 Poromitra crassiceps
TGTGGGGGGGTGGTGGGGTGTATGTGGGGGGGTGGTGGGGTGTATGTGGGGGGAGCAGGGTGGTGGGGTGTATGTGGGGGGGTGGTGGGGTGTATGTGGGGGGAGCAGGGTGGTGGGGTGTATGTGGGGGGGGTGGTGGGGGGTGTATGTGGGGGGGTGGTGGGGTGTATGTGGGGGGAGCAGGGTGGTGGGGTGTATGTGGGGGGGGAGCAGGGTGGTGGGGGTGTATGTGGGGGGAGCAGGGTGGTGGGGTGTATGTGGGGGGGAGCAGGGTGGTGGGGTGTATGTGGGGGGAGCAGGGTGGTGGGGTGTATGTGGGGGGGTGGTGGGGTGTATGTGGGGGGTTGGTGGGGTGTATGTGGGGGTGGGTGGTGGGGTGTATGTGGGGGTTGGGGTGTATGTGGGGGGTTGGTGGGGTGTATGTGGGGGGAGCAGGGTGGTGGGGTGTATGTGGGGGGGTGGTGGGGTGTATGTGGGGGGAGCAGGGTGGTGGGGTGTATGTGGGGGGGTGGTGGGGGGGTGTATGTGGGGGGGGGGGTGGTGGGGTGTATGTGGGGGGGAGCAGGGTGGTGGGGTGTATGTGGGGGGGTTGGTGGGGTGTATGTGGGGGGTGGTGGGGTGTATGTGGGGGGGGGTGGGGTGGTGGGTTGGGGGACAGACAGTGTAAAGATGGAGGACATGGTGCAGAGAAAAGGAGAGCTGTGGGACAAGAGGTGAAGGAAGATGTGCAACAGGAGAAGCATGTGACAGCAGAGAGAAAGGAGAGAATAAGAGGAGGGCAGAAAGGAGAGGAAGAGCAAACAGATGGAAGTGTAAAAAGGAGAGAGTGTGAAGGAAGAGGAGGCATGGGAAAAGAGGAAGCGGCAGAATGAGAGGCAGAGGGGAGAGAGAGAAGACTAATGAAGGCAGGAGTGCTGCTTAACCTGCACTCCATCGCTCCTCTGCGGGGGGGGGGGGGGGGGGGGGGGGGCTGTGTGTGTGTGTGTGGGGGGGGGGGGTTCTCACACTCCTACTCCGGCTTCACAGTGTGTGTGTCCCATCTCACCACAAGCCACCCACTGCCAGGACAAATTGCAATGCCATCTTCATCTGTGATGCTTTTTCATGCCTTTTTGTCAATTTTGTCGGTGTTTGTCATTTTAAATCAGTTGTTATGTATTTTTTGTCCGGTTTTGTCATTATTTGTCTGTTTCTATGTTTTTGTTGTTCTTGTTTTGCAGTTTTTGTCTTTTTTTGTCAGTTTTGAAATTTTTGTCAGTTTTTATCTTTTTGTCAATGTTGAATGTATGAATATAGAGATAACTGTGCAGTCGGTACGTAACAGCCAGTTTTTGTCTTTTTCTGCCAGTTTGTTGTTGTTTATGAGGGGGGGGGGGCAGGGGGCTTCAAAGTGTGAGAGCGTCCTGCGTCGCCACAAACCTCTGGGACAAATCGCAGTGCCATCATTATGTCACGCTCAGTTTGTCTTTTTTTTGTCTTTTTTTGTCAGTTTTTGTTTTTATTTTTGTCAATTTGTATGTAATTTTTAATCCGTTTTTATGTAATTTTTAATCAGTTTTTATGTCATTTTTAATGTAATTTTTTTGTCTTTTTTGCTAGTCTTTGTTGTTGTTGTTTTTTGGGGGGGTGGGGGGGTCTTATCCACCCCTCCAAACACACTGCGTTCTCACACTCCTGCTCTAGCTCCAGTGTGAGAGCGTACCCGCCTCGCCACAAACCACCAGGACAAATGGCAGTGCCATCATCATGCGTCACGCTCAAACAACCAGCTCCCCCTTTTTCTCTTTTTTTACTCTGTTGCTGTGCTCCCTCTATACCCCCACCCCCCTCCTCCTTTTGCCTTTGCCCCCTCTCCTCTCCTCTCCTCTCCTCTCCTCTCCTCTCCTCTCCTCTCCTCTCCTCTCTTCTCCTCTCCTCTCCCCTCCTCTCCTCTCCTCTTCCCTCCTCTCCTCTCCTCTCCCCTCCTCTCCTCTCTTCTCCTCTCCTCTCTCCTCCTCTCCTCTTCTCTCCTCTCCTCTCCTCTCCCCTCCTCTCCTCTCCCCTCCTCTCCCCTCCTCTCCTGTCCTCTCCTCTCCCCTACCCTCCTCTCTTCTCCTCTCCTCTCCCCTCCTCTCCTCTCCTCTCCTGTCCTCTCCTCTCCCCTACCCTCCTCTCTTCTCCTCTCCCCTCCTCTCGCCTCCTCTCGCCTCCTCTCCTCTCTCCTTCTCTCCTCTCCCCTCCTCTCTTCTCCTCTCCCCTACCCTCCTCTCTTCTCCTCTCCCCTCCTCTCCTCTTCTACTACTGTTACTAAACAAATCTTATTCAGCCAGGGCATGTCTTAGAGGAGCAGCGGCTCGTACTGAGGAGCCTGGGTCTCAGCTACCCACAATGGATGCCCGGGACGCCCCGGGCATCCCAAACAAATATATTTTTCCCCTCCATAATTTTGGTGATTTATTATACATAATATGTACAACAGTGACGTTCCTTTTAGATTTGGTTGTTGTCCTTTAGTTATGTAATGTTACACAAATATGCAAAATATAAAATTAGGCACATAATATTGTATCAGTAAATGAGGTTTCTCCATATTTAGTGTAAAGCCAGAGAGTATGGAATACACAGGGAGAAGAGAACCACATCTATCAAGTATGGAGTTGATAATAATAATAATAATAATAATAATAATAATAATAATAATAATAATAATAATAATAATAATAATATAAAAACTGCTTTAATTTGTGCTGCACAGCCCTCCCACAGCTCGTCATATATGGCATTCACAAACAAAAAGGAGTACAACTTTTTTTCCAGACATGTGACTCTCTCTCTCTCTCTCTCTGTCTCACACACACACACACACACACACACACACACACACACACACACACAGACACTTCTCTCACACACACGCCATTGAGTCTATGACACACACACATGCACTCTCTCCAAAACGGAACACTGTCGCTGTTTTCTGGCTGTTTTCCACCCGTGACTGATGTTGCTCCCACAAAAGTAGAAAGTCCCACTTTCTGTTCATAGCAGTGAAGACGATTCGGCGGCCATTTTCTCTGATTACAGCAGCGGGCTGGACACGCCCCACAATGCCACGCCCATGTGTATCTCAGCCAATCACGATGCATTTCATGCATCAACGTTGCAGACTCGTCGTCACTGCCATCGCTGGCCTTCCTTTCAAAATATAAGCTTTCTGCAGAGTCGTGTAATTGTGACATAACATTTTTCATAACATTTTATACTATTTTGAAAAAGCGTTACTAAATATAGAGGCAAAGTGGAACGTCACTTCCTGCTTCAGCACTGTACCAGATTTTCATCCGCCATTTATTTTCCCATAGACATTTCGTAAAATGCTTTTACCTTTTAAACGGTACAGATATATTTAGAAACAGGAGAGATCGCATAACATTTCACTCAGACTAAAACATTAAAAAAAAATGCAGGTTTAAAGAAAATATTTTTTTCTACGTTTTGGTCCGAGTGAAATGTTCTATGGTCTCTCCCGATTCCAAATATAGCTGAACCGTTTGGTTTGACCAAGTAAAACTATTTTTTATAAGCATTTTAGGAAATGTCTATGGGAAAATAAATTGCGGAAGAAAATCTCTGGTACAGTGCTGAAGCAGGAAGTGAGGGTCACTTTGCCTCTCTATTCAGCCCGGGCCGGACACAGAAAGAGGGGCGACTCGCTGGATTCAGCCGGTGGCCCCCTGGCTCGTGTTACGCCTGACTGAACACCGCTGAGCCTAATACCCGCTAATCTGTTCATCAAATCCCCCGACCCCGCCACTACAGATCTGCTTTGCTTCTTTTACAGGCGACCCCGCGGTGAGGAGCGGGGCATCCCGCGCCAAGACGGAGCAGAACCTCGACGGGAGAGAGAAAGAGAGAGAAAGAGAAAGAGAGAGAGGAAGAGAGAGAGAGAGGAAGAGAGAGAGAGAGAGAAAGAGAGAGAGAGGGGAAGAGAGAGAGACGACTGAGAAATGAGGGAGGGGAGTTAGGTCAACTGAGGTGAAGAAAGAATCCAAATGAGGTGGAATCAGGCGCAGGTCCATTTTCTCTTCTCTTCTCAAACGAAAGCTTAAATTGGGGGCCGAGTGATGGGACGGAATTCAACATATCACGAGACAAAAAGGTGTCATTCCATCTGTTGTGTCGGGAACATGAATGGTGATATCAGCTCTGTTATTCTCACTAATGTCACTCTTGACCATCACGGTGTCACAACGCTCTCCCTCCAGACGATTGTCACTTTGTAACGACATTTATAAAAAATGTTTACATTCTAGCAGCCAATAGCATCGCTGGAAAGATTTGAATGCCAGAAATGAACAGCATTCGGCTCAGTCACATGTTGTCACTGACCTTGATCACATGGTCTCTCATGGTTGCATTGAATGCCGAAGCCCGTATCGCACCTCTAATCGTATCCTGACATAAGAAGAGCTATGAATCTGACCCACATAGGTAACCATAGCAACCATAGTAAACAACATACAGTACAGTAACCGCTTCTCATTATGCAAATTCACACGAGGTTAATCATCTGTTAATCACTGTCTACTGGGTACGTTGGGGTATGACTCGTTGTTTAGCTGGCAGTTTGCAGCACACGGGCCAGAAAGTGACTGTTTTCTGGGAAGCGGTTGTGCCCGCTCCATCCAGGTTGGCAGGATCAGAGTCTGGGAGAGTGTGGGCATCGTGTTCCCTCCCACCCCCACCCAGCAAAAAACACAGCACCCACCTAGCAGCAGCTAGCACCCATCCAGCCCCTGCACCGCCTGACTGACAGACTGACACACTATGACGGCCATCTGTCGCCACACTGATTCCCTGTTAGAAAACAACAGAGAGAGGAGAGGAGAGAGTAGAACTGCAAAGATGAATCGATTCGTTGTTAACTATTAAATTAATCGCCAACTATTGATAATCGATTCATCAGTTTGAGTAATTCTTTAAGAAGTCAAACTTAATGTGATTTTTTTTTTTTTTTTTTTTTTTTTACTCCTCTATGACACTAAGCTGAGTATTTTTGGATTAACAAGAGAGTTGAGGACATCATCTTGGGCTTTGGGAAACACTGATTGACATTAAAACAAATAATCGATTCATCAAGAAGACGGATTAGGACAGCTTAATCGACAATGAAAATAATCGTGAGTTGCAGCGAGGGGGGAGGAGATGAGGGGAGGAGAGGACAGGAGACTGGAGGAGATGAGAGGAGAGGGGATGGGATGAGATGAGAGGGGGTGAGATGAGAGGAGAGGGGAGGAGATGAGGAGGAGATGAGGGGAGAGGAGAGGAGAGGAGAGGAGAGGAGAGGAGAGGAGAGGAGAGGAGAGGAGAGGAGAGGAGAGGAGAGGAGAGGAGAGAAGATGAGGGGGAGGAGAGGAGAGGAGATGAGAGGAGAGGGGATGAGGGGAGAGGAGAGGGGAGAAGATGAGGGGAGATGAGAGGAGAGGAGAGGAGAGGAGATGAGAGGGGAGGAGAGGGGAGAAGATGAGGGGAGATGAGGGGGAGGAGAGGAGAGGAGAGGAGAGGATATGAGAGGGGATGAGAGGGGATGAAGGGAGAGGAGAGGAGAGGAGAGGATATGAGAGGGGATGAGAGGGGATGAGGGGAGAGGAGAGGAGAGGAGAGGATATGAGAGGGGATGAGAGGGGATGAGGGGAGAGGAGAGGAGAGAAGATGAGGGGAGAGGAGGGGAGATTAGATGAGAGGAGAAGAGAGGGGAGGGGAGGAGATGAGATGAGAGGAGAGGGGATGAGGGGAGAGGAGAGGGGAGGAGATGAGAGGAGAAGAGGGGACGAGATGAGAGGAAAGTTGAGGACAGGAGAGCGATGGAGAGGAGAGGAGAGGAGAGGAGATGAGATGAGAGGGGATGAGAGGGGAGGAGAGGAGGTGAGAGGGGAGGGGATGAGATGAGAGGGGAGGAGAGGGCAGGCTAAGGCCGGCACTGCTCCCTGACTGATATCTCAGAGAGGACAGATGGCTCTCTGTCTCTCTAAGCTTTCTCCTCACTTCTGTCTTTTCTTCCACCATCAACTCCTCCGCTGCCTTCTCAGTGGCCTGCTGCCTTCTCAGTGGCCTGGCACTATGTTTCATCAAAGCTTTACTTCCAAAAAGCCCAGAGTGAAAAGGGATGGTGGGGGGGGGTGCAGGTACCAACCCGCCCAGCAGCAGCACGAGTCCAAGTTCACTGGCCCGGGCACAAAAGGTTTCACATGGCTTCAGCCAAACCAGCTCTGGCCGGCTTCTTCTCACCAAAATCTTTGTTTGGAGTCTCGCCCCCAAAAGATTCAGCCGAGCATATCGCCACCGCCATCGCTCTGGCATGCTGCTCGCTACCGCCATCGCTCTGGCATGCTGCTCGCTACCGCCATCGCTCTGGCATGCTGCTCGCTACCGCCATCGCTCTGGCATGCTGCTCACTACCGCCATCGCTCTGGCATGCTGCGTTGACCAGAGAGGAGAGGAACTAACAAAGCCATCACTCTGAGGAACTGGACATCAACACATGCTTCAGCTCTTAACAGAAGCCATCACTCTGAGGAACTGGACATCAACACATGCTTCAGCTCTTAACAGAAGCCATCACTCTGAGGAACTGGACATCAACACATGCTTCAGCTCTTAACAGACAGGGAATTTGAAAGACGCTCCAAAGTGGTGGAGAACTGAGTTTATTTATTTATTTATTTATGTATTACCTTTGTCAGTTTTTGCCTTTTGTCAGTTTTTAGCATTTTTGTCAGTTTTTATGTTATTTTTTGTCCGTTTTGACAGTTTTTTGTCATTTTGTTGCCATTTTGTTGTCAGTTGTTGTCTTTTTCCAACAGTTTTGTCAGTTTTGTTGATTTTTGTCATGTTTCCGACCGTTTTTATGTCAGTCCCCAGTCTGACACAGCAGAGTTAATTAGGACAAAAAGATAAAAATAAATGACTCACTGACAGTTCGGCAATATATTGGTCCTTGATTTGCTTTTAAATTTCCATGCATTCATTAGCCATAATCCACCGACAGCTAATCAGAATCAGAATGATTTGCTTTTAAAGTACACACGACACGTACAGAACAAACAAAGAAAGAAATGTATGCACGAGTCAAAAAACAGGCAAGGCAAAGAAGGGTACATTAGAATTTACAGTAGCTACTACAGTATATACATTTATGACACTTTTTGTGTATATAGGCTACCTAACTTCTATTCAATTCTATTTGTTTTGTTGTTTGTTTGTGTGTGTGTGTGAGTGTGTGTGTGTGTGTGTGTGTGTGTGTGTGTGTGTGTGTGTGTGTGTGTGTGTGTGTGTGTGTGTGTGTGTGTGTGTGTGTGTGTGTGTGTGTGTCTGTGTGTGTGTGTCTGTCTTTTTTTTGGGGTCTATTCTATGCTTCGTATACAGTAACGTCTCTATGTTTGTATTCTTCCCTATCTGAGTGTGAGCAAGTGTAGCATGACTCAATTTCCCCTCGGGTATCAATAAAGTTATTCTGATTCTGATATACAATGAGTGTGCCGTAAAGTGTCTAATTAATAATTCCGTTAATTATGAGCCGATTAGTGAACAAGCAGCTCATTAGGGAGTTAGTTCACTTGTTGCTCACTTCATTATACACATGGCTGCAAATACACGAAGGCTCTACAACTCCATCACTCTGAACATGTCCTCACAGGGATCCAATAACTTATAAAAACCTTGTTGTTACAGCATTGTTACAAGACATTACTGTTAGTTACATGTTAGTTATATATTATTTACTAGGTAAGTAAGCGTTGTAGTGACTGGTTAACCATCATGGTTTCATGGTTTGTATGGACGGCTGTGTTCAGGATGGGGGAGGGGGTGGGTTGATGCTGCTTGTGGCCTTTGGGGTTTTTAAATAAAGGTTCTAATCAACTGAACCACAGATGACAGTTCACAAGAGTGAACACAAACAGGAATATTATAAGCGTGTAATATTCCACTCCAGTTCAATAATCTTATAAAGACACCACTATGTGACAGGTGCCAGGTGTCAGAGGGCACACTATCTCATGCCTTCTGGTTCTGCCCTTCTTTAACAGGATTCTGGGCTAAAATATTTGATTGGTACTCTAAGGCGTACAAAATAACCCTGCAGCCGAGGCAGAACTCGCCATCTTCGGTTGCTCAGAGTCCTCTCTGAACTTTCCTACAGCTGTGCAACACTCTCTGACACAGGGGGCAACTGTCGCCAAAAGACTCATTCTGAAGGAATGGAAGTCCTCCTCTTTGCCTTCTTTTCAGGCGTGGCTGATGGACATGATCTCTGTTATACAGATGGAAAGACTCGGGTTCCTGAGAGCCAACTCTCTTGGAAGATTCTTGACCATCTGGGACCCGTTTTTGGCCTACTTTGACGAGGCTAAGAATGACAAGTGACCGGTGTTAGGGGTGACGGGTGACTCGCCCGGCTGATTTCTCGTTGACCCAGACAGTTCTGAGTCGGACACAAATGGACTGAAACACTTTGAATCAACAACAAGCAGCTTCTTTCATTTCCCATGAAAACTCACTGCAACCTGCCCCTGATGCTCCTACAAGGACTTATACTCACTGCAACCTGCCCATGATGCTCCTACAAGGACTTATACTCACTGCAACCTGCCCATGATGCTCCTACAAGGACTTATACTCACTGCAACCTGCCCCTGATGCTCCTACAAGGACTTATACTCACTGCAACCTGCCCCTGATGCTCCTACAAGGACTTATACTCACTGCAACCTGCCCATGATGCTCCTACAAGGACTTATACTCACTGCAACCTGCCCCTGATGCTCCTACAAGGACTTATACTCACTGCAACCTGCCCATGATGCTCCTACAAGGACTTATACTCACTGCAACCTGCCCATGATGCTCCTACAAGGACTTATACTCAATGCAACCTGCCCATGATGCTCCTACAAGGACTTATACTCAATGCAACCTGCCCATGATGCTCCTACAAGGACTTATACTCACTGCAACCTGCCCCTGATGCTCCTACAAGGACTTATACTCACTGCAACCTGCCCATGATGCTCCTACAAGGACTTATACTCACTGCAACCTGCCCATGATACTCCTACAAGGACTTATACTCACTGCAACCTGCCCATGATGCTCCTACAAGGACTTATACTCAATGCAACCTGCCCATGATGCTCCTACAAGGACTTATACTCACTGCAACCTGCCCATGATGCTCCTACAAGGACTTATACTCAATGCAACCTGCCCATGATACTCCTACAAGGACTTATACTCACTGCAACCTGCCCATGATGCTCCTACAAGGACTTATACTCACTGCAACCTGCCCATGATACTCCTACAAGGACTTATACTCACTGCAACCTGCCCATGATGCTCCTACAAGGACTTATACTCAATGCAACCTGCCCATGATGCTCCTACAAGGACTTATACTCACTGCAACCTGCCCATGATACTCCTACAAGGACTTATACTCAATGCAACCTGCCCATGATGCTCCTACAAGGACTTATACTCACTGCAACCTGCCCATGATGCTCCTACAAGGACTTATACTCACTGCAACCTGCCCATGATGCTCCTACAAGGACGTATACTCAATGCAACCTGCCCATGATGCTCCTACAAGGACTTATACTCAATGCAACCTGCCCATGATGCTCCTACAAGGACTTATACTCACTGCAACCTGCCCATGATGCTCCTACAAGGACTTATACTCACTGCAACCTGCCCATGATGCTCCTACAAGGACTTATACTCACTGCAACCTGCCCATGATGCTCCTACAAGGACTTATACTCACTGCAACCTACCCATTATACTCCTACAAGGACTTATACTCACTGCAACCTGACCATGATGCTCCTACAAGGAACTGCAACCTGCCCATGATGCTCCTACAAGGACTTATACTCACTGCAACCTGCCCACGATGCTCCTACAAGGATTTATACTCACTGCAACCTGCCCCTGATGCTCCTACAAGGACTTATACTCACTGCAACCTGCCCATGATGCTCCTACAAGGACTTATACTCACTGCAACCTGCCCATGATGCTCCTACAAGGACTTATACTCACTGCAACCTGCCCATGATGCTCCTACAAGGACTTATACTCAATGCAACCTGCCCCTGAAGCTCCTACAAGGACTTATACTCAATGCAACCTGCCCATGATGCTCCTACAAGGACTTATACTCACTGCAACCTGCCCCTGATGCTCCTACAAGGACTTATACTCAATGCAACCTGCCCATGATGCTCCTACAAGGACTTATACTCAATGCAACCTGCCCATGATGCTCCTACAAGGACTTATACTCACTGCAACCTGCCCATGATGCTCCTAATACTAAAGCTTAATTTATACTTATTAGAAAGTGTCGCTCAGCACACGGTCGCAGATGAAAAAGAAAGTGTCGCTCATGGTGTTGTATTTATACTTCAGTGAATGTCGCCTCGTTCAACGGTCACGTGACACCCGAACGCTGCAGACAGCCAAGGCAAGAGAGGGAATGGAATGCACAGTGAAACCACCTCGGAGGCAAGATGTAACGTACTTGACTGCAGCCGCATATTATAAACGACACACAACCACACAACTCACCTCCTCTCTCTCTGGGAAATGCACAATGTTCTTTGTGATTTTCACAAAGTCATACATCAAGGACAGGCTGATAAAAATAGCGGAGACACGTTCATTCATTTCAATCGAGTGAAAACCAAAACAAGGAAGTCACGCGCATGCCGTCTATATAGCCAATCAGACTTGTGCGATACTATGATGTAGTCAGCGACACTAGACATTTCACCAGGTAGCAGACACTGCTCGCCGACACTTGAAAGTGTCGATTCAAGTCCTCATTTCTGTCGGCGACCGTTTCAAAAAGTGTCGGCAGACGAAGCATAAATTGGGCTTAAGGCCCCCCACTCTGGCCCCTGGGCCGGTGCTTAAAGTTTGTCTCTGAGTTTAATTAACAAAAAATCAACAACAGTGACTATACTGTAGATGCACGATATATCAGCAATCATATCGGTATAGGCCGATGTTAGTAATTTTTTAATATATCGATATCAGTCCGATGAGCAAAATAACAGCAACGTTAATATTGGTTGTCTATATTGACCAAAATTATCATATTGAGAGGAAACAGTGTAAATCTATGAATTATGGACTCTTCCAAATGTTTTTGGAAATAAAGAAAGACATTACCTTTCCAAATTCACAGTGTTTACATGTATTTTTCGTACAAAATTAAAGGAACACTCCGCCCATTTTCAACCAGCTTTGTATCATTAGAACATCAGTAGTATATCAGAAAACTGTAAACTGTTTTGAAGTCTGTCATTTAATTTCACAGTTATTGAGTGTTAAAGTATGGACCAGTGACATCACTGGTCCACACTAACTCAAATTAATAACTCATTAACTCAAATCAACTCTCAATAACTGTCAAACTATTCATCATTCATCTAGTTTGACAGTTATTGAGAGTTGATTTGAGTTAATGAGTTATTCATTTGAGTTAGTGTGGACCAGTGATGTCACTGGTCCACACTTTAACACTCAATAACTGTCAAATTAAATGACAGACTTCAAAACCGTTTACAGTTTTCTGATATACTACTGATGTTCTAATGATACAAAGCTGGTTGAAAATGGGCAGAGTGTTCCTTTAACTTATCATAGAAACTTGTTTTTATTTACATCTGTAAACGGTTATCCGCCATAAGTTACAGCAATGTTAATATTGGTATTGGCCAAAATGTTCATATCGGTGCATCACCAGTGACATTAGTACACTTTTTTTACCTCCTGATAAGGAGGATCAGTGTGTGCTACTTAACAGTGAGTTTTTAGCATAGTAACATGAACACACGTTCATATTTTTTTTATATCCTATTGTACCACCGTGATATTCCTATAATAT
This sequence comes from Poromitra crassiceps, assembly GCF_964638095.1. Classification (NCBI taxonomy): domain Eukaryota; kingdom Metazoa; phylum Chordata; class Actinopteri; order Beryciformes; family Melamphaidae; genus Poromitra; species Poromitra crassiceps. Next base: position 6,394,017 of record NC_139652.1, read on the forward strand.
TCTGACACAAACTTAGTGTTATTCTATACTAAATGTATAGTGACCCTCCTATGGTTTCACTATAATATTCCTATGATAATCCTTCAGGATTATAATGTGTTCGTTTGGTGTCGTATCTGTCTGGTATCTTTATGTATCACAGGATTACTGCAGCAGCAGGTTTTCTTGTGGGTTTATAATGGCGGATGATACGGAGCCGGTCAGTGTCATGCTGACAGGTCGCTTTGGGGACCCCCCTCCCCCCAACACACACACACACACACACACACACACACACACACACACACACACACACACACACACAGGCTCAATATGAACAAAGTGTTGGTCAATCTAACTGAGAAAGTAGTTAGTTGTCCTGCTGGGGGGGGGGGGGTTGGGGGTTCATAGGAGAACCAACAATAGCCTATACACTTTACACACATCATCACAATAGCAGACAGTAACAGTACACCAATGAGAACACCCAGCAGCACCTGACAATAGCATAATGGTGACGGGCATAAAGCACATAAAAAGACTCCTGGCTCCCTCAGAGTGGCTGTGTGGGTATCAGGCGAGCCCTTCTGCACCTCATGGTCCTGTATGCGCTAAAGGGCAGGACAGTGAAGTGGGTGATCATATCAGGCGTGATTTTGTAAAGAAAGACAAAAAGAGAGGGGGAGACCTTTTGGACTTGTTTTTTTGTGCTGAACGTTTCCAAATACGCACACCGCGTTATTACGCACCGCACGTTCCACACAGAGTTTCAACATTACATGGGGACCATCTAATTTCAGCAGAAAACAGCAAGTTCAAACCACACAGAGACATAGACGGCCCTGACTTTTGCTGTTTAAAGAGGAGACACAATTCTTTGACCACAGACACCTGCGCCGCCTGCAGCTGCATGGAGCAGCGAGTTGAAAACAAACTCGCGTCATGAATACAGTGTGACAGACAGACAGACAGACAGACAGACAGACAGACAGACAGACAGACAGTCTACCTGGTTGTGTGGAGAGCAGTAAGGTTAGGAGTTGAATCTGCAGCAGGACGCGCACCGCCGTCTCCATGTCGGAAAGGCTTCAGTAGTTCGCAGCCAGCCAGTCGGAGAGTAGAGTTCCCGGTAGGTCCGCTTCACTGCCTCATGCCGCCCGGTGACGGTGAGTCTCTCTCTGTGTATCCACCCGGTGCGCGCACCCGGTCCGTCCCGTCCACAGCACAATGACTGACTTGAGCCGAAGAGAGAGAGAGAGAGAGGGGAGAGGAGGAGCGCCGCCCACAGCCTGACGGAGAGAGGAGGACGCAGAGAGAGGGGCTCCACCACATCAAACATTTACCATTATCATATTTTATTATCATTTTGATTAGTATTAGTAGCCTACTAGCCTAGCATGGCCTCTTTGTTGTTGTTTATTATGCTTATTCTTATCTTTTATTTTATTTCCTGCAGATGTTTGCAGAATTTACTAGCCTGCAATCTCGTGCTACGCGCGCTCGATTCCTACGCTCCTCCGCTGCGCGGACTTGCCCCGCTGCGCGTTGCCCGCAGCTCGGCGGCTGCGTGGCCTCTGTGCTCTATTGGCACCAGGAAGGATGGCATCACTGATGACATCACATCATTAGGTAGGCCTAATAGAGCTCAACAGTCACGTGACCTTTCGTGACGTTCCGCATTCATTTTCTCCATAAACATTTAGATAAATCCTTATATTTCCTTATGTTTTTTATAGGCCTATATTTCCTGCAGCTCGCCAACTACGCGTCCAGGAAGGATGACATCACTGATGACATCATCACTGATGACATCAAATCATCATTAGGTAATTAGGGCAATCACCTAATTTAAAAAAATCTAGCTCTGTCAGACAACTGCACGCATGCTCCTTACACCTCCTGAAAGTTTCAGCCGGATCACACGTAAAACGGCATAGCTGTGGCCGGATAAAATTCTGCTCACTGGTCACTCACACACACACACACACACACACACACACACACACACACACACACACACACACACACACACACACACACACACACACACACACACACACTTCTCATTCTTATTATATATAGGAATTTGCAAAATGATGATGATGATGATTATTATTGATAGTAGTAGTTAGTTAGATTAATATTAGATTGCATGGTATATATTTGTATAATTTAATCTGAGAAAATATTTTAATACACGTAAGAATTAGAAATACAAAAAAGCTATGAATCACTTTCCACTATGACAACTTCATTAACCTAAATCACTTAAAGAGACACTTGATGCTGAACTGGTTTTGTGTTGTGGGGTTCACAGAGCCACTGACCTCTGATTAAATGGAGACGAACACATCAGCACTGACCCAGAAATCACAATTCACCCAGGGAGAGCAAGTGTGTGTGTGTGTGTGTGTGTGTGTGTGTGTGTGTGTGTGTGTGTGTGTGTGTGTGTGTGTGTGTGTGTGTGTGTGTGTGTGTGTGTGTGTGTGTGTGTGTGCGTGCGTGCGTGCATGCGAATATTGAACGTTTACAAACTTTCTTACAAACCTTCCAAACACACTAAACAACAAAAAACTAAAAGATTAGATACAAATGACAGAAACAAAATAACACAACTGCCAGCTCACAGAAAGGTGCTCATATGCATGTCAGTCCGTACAATTACTGAAATGTCCACAGATGAGTTGAGGATCAGAAATAGAGTCCAGAGCCAAGTCCAAGGGCTGGAAAAATGAAATGAAATCCTGGCGGATCAACGCACAATACATATACAGTGCAGTCTGTTACAGTTAGTTCACAGGTTGACTCCTCTCCCTCTTAATATGTTCAATAAAGGGTCCCTAAATCTTAAGAAAACTCAAACAACTTGGTTAAAGTTAGGGTTATGGTGCGGGTAAAAAAAAAGCAGGCATGTGTGATGCAGGTGGTTGGTGTATAAAATTGATAATAAAAACACTTTGAAAAAACCTCCAACCATAAAAACCAGTTCAATATTACAGTACGAGAGGTGAGCGATACCAGCAACTTACAGTAGTAACACACAGACCAGGGGAGGAAAGGTAAAATAAGACATTTATTACTATACTAAAATGTGCACGAGGGAAAAATCGAGCAATAAAATATCTCTAAAAATGTAATCTAAAAAAAGTGTGCTAAAAGTCCATTAAAAGTCCCAGAATAAAATAACACAGCTCAGCAGGCAGCATGTAGTCTCTGATGTGCTCGTCCCCCACACGCACTGTTTCACTGGCTGGGACCCTCTGCCTCGCGTCTCCGGCTGCTGCTTATCTGTGGCTGTCTGCTGCTGCTGCTCTCTGCCATCATGTCTGCTCCGGAGGAGGAGGAACGGTGCTTCTCAGGAAGGCTGGGGGGGGCCTCGACCCGCCCGCGGTTCCTGGACAACTTGGTGGGGCAACTGTAGGCCTTCCCTCTCTCCCTCTCCCCTGTGTGCTCCAGCCACGGCGCGCCCATAGGTATACGCTGAGAGAGAGAGAGGGATATGTGGGCCTTCCACCAACAAGTTGCCCCACTTGGTCCTCACACACTCCCCACCTCTGATGTTCCTCCTCCTGCTCACTCAGTTGTCTCTTCTTCTTATTATTATTATTATTACTAAAGCTATATAGTGCAATTACAATGTCAATAAAAAAGTGTACACCCAAAATGATCCTATTCACCCCAATATCCATACCGTGGCCCAGAACAATCGTCTAGGCCGGAGCGAACGCTTCATTCAGTGTTTTCGTCAGTTCCTCTCGCGAAATGTCCCCAATGTCCAAAGATCTTCTGCCAGCGTCCACCACCATCTTGATCCTCTCTGACTTGCTTCCTATCTCCAGAGCACAGTTGATCACCATCGCCATGAAATAAACTGTTTTCAGATTCACCAGCACCGCTCTTCTCCTGTTCCTTTCGTACTTCCACTATCTCATGTTTCCTCTCCAGACTTTTAACTGCCTCAGCATAAGACATTCCTTTCTCTTCTCTTACCTTGTTCACCTTTACCTCTCTAATCCTTTCTGGACACTGTTTTGATCCTGCATGATGCGACTCCTCACAATGCAGGCATTTAACCTGCCCTTTACACTCCACCGTGTCTTTCCCACATCGCACACATGGCCATATTCTTGACAACGTCAACACCAGACAGGCGCCCTCTCGAACGGCCTCACCCTGTAGCTTAGACAATCCAGTAACACCGTTTCAGGAAGCTCTTCTTTAAAAGTCAGACACACAGATACTGTTCTCCTTACCTTCTCCAAACCTGTTCATCCTTCTGGCATGCCAGGAATTGAACACGCGGCCCTCCCTTTCAGACCTTGTGTTCCTGCTGGACTACCTGGCTCGTACAAAAAACAGGAGAAAGGTTACATTTGGCATCGGGACAGCGCACCCGGGACTTTTACAAAGCCACGGAATTTGAGAAGGAGCTGGTTGATCATCGTCACAGAGACTGAAGAGATCTGACACTGAAGAGGGCCAGAGAGAATTTTCCTTTCAAACAGTGGTTCTCAAGGTGGGGTCTCTGGGACCCCCACAGGGGTCCTTGAGGGGGTTGCAGGGGATCCCCAACAAAAAGGGGGATCATTTATTTTCAATACTGTATAAAGGATAGTTTATTTTTACTAGACCAGGGGTTTTCAAAGTCTGAGACTGTGGGCCTCCCCTCAGACAAAGCTTGGAAAAATGTGACCCCCCCCCCCCCTCCATCCCACAGACACTCAACAATTGAACCACGAAAGTCAGATATTGCTGTTTGACATACTTCAGTCTACACCAAATATATAAACAGGTCTGTCTGAAGCCATGTATTTGTTTCTGACTGTGGGAAAACGGTCAAATCCCCTAAAGGTTTTTCTGAACTATCTCTTTTTAGGCTATTCTATGTGATCTCCTTTTGATAATTAATGTCATATTTTTTCACTTCCATTCACTGAGCCTCCCCTGAAACAGTTTGGAGCCCCCCTGGCCCTGGGGAGGCCCGCCTCCCACTTTGAACACCTCTGCACTATACCACCCATAGGCAGTGTTGGGGGTAACTCATTACAAAAGTAACATATTACATGTAATATATTACTTTTAGCAGTAACTCAGTAATATAACTTATTACTTATAGGATTTCAGTAATATTATACCAGTTACTTTGTCAAGTAACTTACAAATTGAGTTACATTTTATTAAATCAAAGCACATATTGAAAAAAGATACAATCATTTCCTAATCAAACTGTTTGATTTAATGCAAATAACCACTATAGATGACAATAACAAAGGAAAAGAATAACATTTAGAATTTTGGATTGTTTAAACTGACTTCAAGGCGGTTGAAATTATTTTTCGGGATGTTCCGGGGCAGCGATGTCATTCTGCTGCTGCTGTTGTTCAAAAGTAGTGTAATAAGTAATGAGTTACTCTACACAGAAAGTAATATTGTAAAGTAACGTAAAGTACTGTAAGTAAAGTAAGTATTGTAAAGTAATTACTTTCAAATGAAAGTAACTAGTAATATGTAGTATATTACATTTTGAAAGTAACTTGCCCAACACCGCCCATAAGTAACACGATGACAGCATGTATGACTGTTTTGCTCATGGGTTTCATACACTTTCTGTAATAAAACTTCTAAGAGTAAAAATGTGACCAAATCTTATCAGGGGGACTCTGGGACAAAATCTGATCACATGGGGGGTCCATGGTCTAATTTGTATCAGTTTAGGGGTCCTTGACGTGAAAAAGTTTGAGAACCAGTGCTTTCAAAAAAAATAATGTAATCAAGTTGAATTATCTTGCTATGCTGGGAGGAAAAGTCTTATTTCACAACATCACCAGACCAGTCTTGTCTGTGGGGAATCTGCATCAGAAATCAGTGAGATGAGGTGATCTCATCTGCAGATTTCTCCCCTTGTTTTCAGAACAAACAGAGTTGAAGACTTGAAATGACTCGTGAAGCCGAAGCTTTTATATTTCTGTCCGTCTTTCAGTTTGCTCTGGGACTTGATTGACGCCTCCTCTTCCTCACGGCTCCCTGCTTCTCCTCCAACAAAGACTGGCTCAGAGTTCAAGCCCCCGAGAAGTTGAAGCGGACTCTCCTTGAGCTCGGCTTCCACCGCCGCCACCTCAGATTTTCAACTTCAAAACAAACTACCGTGCCGCCCCCCTCCTTTATCTGAGCGAATACATTTGCATAATTTACTCTGGATTATCCTTAATTTATGCAGAAACTGCTTTTCACTTGTTGGGTTTACGTGTTTCCAGGGGGGGGGCTAATAAAATTAGTCGTACTCCCACAGAGACGCCATTCAAGGCTTTCCGTGCTGCTGTAGCTGCTTTAAAGGTTAGGACAGTTCAACACCGCTTTCCTTCAGACTACAGTGAGGACAGAGAGAGATTTCTGCACTCCGACACCAGTCTGTGACCTGAAATGATCTCTGGAGGGAAACTAACCAGCTAGATCGCCGCAGTACATTCTCTCATCTGTCTCCTATTCGTGCTAATGACTCGTCCCAGGGGACATTTTCACGCTGCCTAGCCAGCTGCACACAGCAGAGTGTGGACAGAACGCATTCAGACAAACCATGCTGCTATTTAGTTCAGAGCAAGCACAGTGTATTGATCAGAGGAAAACATCAGCTGATCGATCAGTCGGCATGTTCCAGCCTGTGAGAGGAGAGTTGCCCAGCGGCGTAACGGGCCCGCTATTATGACAGGCCCTAGTGCATATGACGGGCCCTAGTGCACGCTATTACGACAGGCCCTAGTGCATATGGCAGGTCCTAGTGCATATGACGGGCCCTAGTGCATATGATGGGCCCTAGTGCACGCCTTTATGACAGGCCCTAGTGCATATGGCGGGCCCTAGTGCATATGCCAGGTCCTAGTGCATATGACGGGCCCTTAGGCACACTTTTATGACAGGCCCTAGTGCATATGACGGGCCCTAGTGCACGCTATTATGACAGGCCCTAGTGCATATGACGAGCCCTAGTGCATGCTATTATGACAGGCCCTAGTGCATATGGCAGGTCCTAGTGCATATGACGGGCCCTAGTGCATATGACGGGCCCTTAGGCACGCTTTTATGACAGGCCCTAGTGCATATGACGGGCCCTAGTGCACGCTATTATGACAGGCCCTAGTGCATATGACGGGCCCTAGTGCACACTATTATGACAGGCCCTAGTGCATATGGCAGGTCCTAGTGCATATGACGGGCCCTAGTGCATATGACGGGCCCTTAGGCACGTTTTTATGACAGGCCCTAGTGCATATGACGGGCCCTTAGGCACGCTTTTATGACAGGCCCTAGTGCATATGATGGGCACTAGTGCACGCTATTATGACAGGCCCTAGTGCATATGATGGTTCCTAGTGCACGCAATTATGACAGGCCCTAGTGCATATGATGAGCCCTAGTGCATGCTATTATGACAGGCCCTAGTGCATATGGCAGGTCCTAGTGCATATGACGGGCCCTAGTGCATATGACGGGCCCTTAGGCACGCTTTTATGACAGGCCCTAGTGCATATGACGGGCCCTAGTGCACGCTATTATGACAGGCCCTAGTGCATATGACGGGCCCTAGTGCACACTATTATGACAGGCCCTAGTGCATATGGCAGGTCCTAGTGCATATGACGGGCCCTAGTGCATATGACGGGCCCTTAGGCACGTTTTTATGACAGGCCCTAGTGCATATGACGGGCCCTTAGGCACGCTTTTATGACAGGCCCTAGTGCATATGATGGGCACTAGTGCACGCTATTATGACAGGCCCTAGTGCATATGATGGGCCCTAGTGCACGCCTTTATGACAGGCCCTAGTGCATATGGCGGGCCCTAGTGCATATGCCAGGTCCTAGTGCATATGACGGGCCCTTAGGCACACTTTTATGACAGGCCCTAGTGCATATGACGGGCCCTAGTGCACGCTATTATGACAGGCCCTAGTGCATATGACGAGCCCTAGTGCATGCTATTATGACAGGCCCTAGTGCATATGGCAGGTCCTAGTGCATATGACGGGCCCTAGTGCATATGACGGGCCCTTAGGCACGCTTTTATGACAGGCCCTAGTGCATATGACGGGCCCTAGTGCACGCTATTATGACAGGCCCTAGTGCATATGACGGGCCCTAGTGCACACTATTATGACAGGCCCTAGTGCATATGGCAGGTCCTAGTGCATATGACGGGCCCTAGTGCATATGACGGGCCCTTAGGCACGTTTTTATGACAGGCCCTAGTGCATATGACGGGCCCTTAGGCACGCTTTTATGACAGGCCCTAGTGCATATGATGGGCACTAGTGCACGCTATTATGACAGTTCCTAGTGCATATGATGGTTCCTAGTGCACGCAATTATGACAGGCCCTAGTGCAAAAGACGGACCCTAGTCCCATATCCCATTGATGCTGGGATATTATTTTTCTCTTAGAAAGACTAGAAAACAAAACAAACAAAATGTGACAAAATGTGACACACCTGCTATTGGTCCCTGATCGGCAACCTGCGCGATCACTGGACAGGTGACCTGTCAATCACCCCCAAAACATAGTCTTTACTATAAACAGGTGAGTTATATAGAAATTCATCCCCATGCAGTTGTTATGAAAGGTGACATTACACTAGCTATAATAGGCCAAAGTGTTTTCCTTTTGGGCCCAGCCTCAAGTGGCCATTTGAGGAACTACAGTTTTCAGGATCACTTCCACAGCTTCCTCTGTAAAACCCCGAGCTAGTATAGCCCACTGGGCTCGGCAAGCTTTAGAACTTTAGAACTGGACGGACAAACAACCCAACATGCTGCAGGCACACACACACTCATGCTGCCAGGCACACACACACTCATGCTGCCAGGCACACACACACTCATGCTGCCAGGCACACACACACTCATGCTGCCAGGCACACACACACTCATGCTGCCAGGCACACACACACTCATGCTGCCAGGCACACACACACTCATGCTGCCAGGCACACACACACTCATGCTGCCAGGCACACACACACTCATGCTGCCAGGCACACACACACTCATGCTGCCAGGCACACACACACTCATGCTGCCAGGCACACACACACTCATGCTGCCAGGCACACACACACTCATGCTGCCAGGCACACACACACTCATGCTGCCAGGCACACACACACTCATGCTGCAGGCACACACACACTCATGCTGCCAGGCACACACACACTCATGCTGCCAGGCACACACACACTCATGCTGCCAGGCACACACACACTCATGCTGCACACACACACACTCATGCTGCAGGCACACACACACTCATGCTGCCAGGCACACACACACTCATGCTGCCAGGCACACACACACTCATGCTGCAGGCCCACACACACTCATGCTGCCAGGCACACACACACTCATGCTGCAGGCACACACACACTCATGCTGCAGGCACACACACACTCATGCTGCCAGGCACACACACACTCATGCTGCCAGGCACACACACACTCATGCTGCCAGGCACACACACACTCATGCTGCCAGGCACACACACACTCATGCTGCCAGGCACACACACACTCATGCTGCAGGCACACACACACTCATGCTGCAGGCACACACACACTCATGCTGCCAGGCACACACACACACTCATGTTGCCAGGCACACACACACTCATGCTGCAGGCACACACACACTCATGCTGCAGGCACACACACACTCATGCTGCCAGGCACACACACACACTCATGCTGCCAGGCACACACACACTCATGCTGCCAGACACACACACACTCATGCTGCCGTGGGCTGGTGAAATACAGTCTCTGCATGTATCCCATCCAGGCTTGTCCTTTTGTCCTTCCTCCAGGGGGCAGCCTGGAGCAGTGGGCAGCTATCTTGTGTACAGCGCCCGGGGACCATCTTCAAACGTGGTCGTCCCTGGTCAGATGACGATCTGCATGTTTTTAGTGGGGGGGGGGGGGGTCCATACCGATGTTCTATGGAGGAACCCCAGGGGAGCACGGGGAGAACATGCAAACTCCACACAGAAAGGCCCTTTTGATGAAAAAAAAAACTCTCTCGTAACGGACAAGCCCGTCTTTTATTGTCACACGAACACCACAATACATGCATGCGGCCACAACACACTCATGCTGACGGTGGCCGGTGAAAAGTGTCCTCTGCATTTAACCCATCCAGGCATGTCCTTTCCTCCGAGGGGCAGGCCAGGAGCAGTGGTCGCTTTCTCGTACAGCGCCCGGGGACCAACTTCGGATGTTGTCGTCACTGGTCAGATGACGATGACGATCTGATCTTCTGCATGTTTTTAGTGGGGGGGTTATATACGGAGGAACCCCCTGGGGGAGCACGGGGAGAACTTGCAAACTCCACACAGAGAGAAAGGCCCTTACGACGAGATACCCCACCTGGGCAGTAGGCACTGAAGATATGGGGGGGATAGATACTTAATTGGTGGCTCGCAGCCAATACACTTCATTCAATGTGGAATACTGCATCATCTTTCCCTCCTGGCTACTTATTTCTCAAGTGATCTGATCTGACCAAGCATGTTAATGTGTTGAAACTTGAATCCCAAAGTAATTCAAGGTGCTTTACATCAAATGGATAAAAAGAAGAGCATAGAACACAAGGTCACATATAGGATCCAAAAGGGCACAATACAAAATGATTTGCATTTTTTTTTTTTTTACTTTGAGGTTGAATTTCTGTACATACTTAGATCTTAAATTATGCACTCTTGTGAATGAAGTTCACAAGTTCTGCAAGTGTATTTTTCCCCCACTTCCCCATATCGCATCCCCATACCCCATAGAGGAGCTGCAGCACGGAGAGGAACTCTCGGACCAGGCAGATAACGCTGTGGTAAACAGCCTGTTCGCAGCAGGGTCCACCCTGAGATCCAGTTACACGCTGGGAAAAACACACGGACAACAACCTGCCCCCGAGGGAGCCTTCTCAGACGTTTTCCAGGACATCAGATAAGAGTTTGTGTTATGATTGTTGACCCCCTAAAGTCATGTTTAGATGTATATAAAATACTCTCCTTTGAATAATAATTTGTGTCTCTTCGACGAGGTTGAGAATGACCAGTAACTGAGGTTAGGGGTGGCGGATGGCTCGCCCAGCAGGTATCTCATGAACCCTTTGCGCGGGACCCCATGCACCTATATTTTATATATAGGCACCTTATGCGGCTGATAGCGCCATGTTGCAATGTTGATGTATGTTTCTTTTTTGTTTTTTTTCTTTCCTTTCCTGTGTCTGAGCCTTGTTCTATAAAAAAAAAAACATTAAAACAAATAATAATAATAATTTGTGTCTGATGGTTTTTCCACACAAAAAAGTTTAATTATCTTGTTAAAATCCTTAAGATGACTTTCCCTCCTTCTGCCTCATTTAAAAACCCAAAGCAGCCAATCAGGGTTAGCTAGAACATAACTAGCCAATCACAGCATACAACACGGGCTTTCAACACATTCTCACTCCCAACTCGTGACAATGACAAAGTGATGACAGTGGTTCCTAACCCGACCTGCAGTATATGACGCGCTGGGAGTGAGAATGTGTTGGTGCTTTAGCTGCTGAATACTGGACAGGGATTGGCTCCAGTATTTGTGATGTCACGAATCATGCTCGTTGAAAACCGCCTTTTCAGTGAGCACAGAGAAACTTTCCACTTACAGCAAGACAGCGTGCGTGAAGGGTGCGCTGGCCACATCAATAATAATAATAAATAATAATAGTACGTCACAAAGGTGTGGTGAGTAGACCATGAGGCCGCAGCACACAGGTCCTCCACCGACACACCGTGCAACAATGCCCATGACGTCGCGACACCTTGCGTGGAGTGGGGCCTTAATTAATACCCTCCGGCAGTGGCGTGCCTGACCAAGTTGGTGCCCTAGGCAAGATTTTTGCTGGTGCCCCCCCCCCCCCCAAAGAAAATATAATAAAAATGATATCGCAGCTAATTCCACCACTGCAGTGCAGGCTCAGAATTGCCAGTGGTGCTGGAAGTACTTTTAGATAGGGGGTGCTGTAAGGATGGGAGTCTCGGTGCTGCCCGCAAGGGCAGCGCCGAAGAAAATTTGACATTTTTTGGACTTTCATCCATATTTAGAAGAATATTTAATTTTAAATTAACATTAGGATTATACTGTTGTGATGTCATTATTCAGTATCTTCTCCTTTTCTCACTCACTTTCATGTAAGCACCTGCCTTTAGTCGTTTTACACTACAACAGACAGCAACACAGGCATAAACACTGAACTTACTATTATTATTATGGAAAACCAGATTATGATGAAAATCAAACACTTTTGAAGAGAGAGCGTATGAAATAAGATTAGAGCTGGGAAGCACAAACTGTTTTTTAATGCATTTTGTTGGTGGTATAAACACAAGACAGCCAAATCCAACAATTTCGAAAATCCCATTTCTTGCCACCAGGGGGTGCTGCAGCACCCTCAGCACCCACCTTCCAGCTCCCTTGCGGCCTTCCCCCACTCTGGGAAAAAGCTCGGAGCAGGTAGAAAGAAGGGGGCGCAGCCGCGCAGGGGGTGGGGTGGTATGGATTAGGGACCATGGTGAAAGTGCTGCAGCCCAGGCAGCCAGAAAGCCAGAATTAGAAAATTGATTTCACTATTATTTAAAGACTTAAGATGTTGTTGTGCTTATTTTTTTGTCTACTATTGTAAAATAATAGTAGGCCTATTATCATGAAAAAGTATTTGTAATTTTTTTTTTTTTTTTTTTTTTACCCTCTCTGGCGCCCCTAACGGCTCAAGCGCCCTTAGCATTTGCCTAGTTCGCCTAATGGACGGCACGCCACTGCCCTCCGGGGGAACCTTTCCCGCAGCAGAGTAGGCCGAGGCAATGGCCTCCACTATCCAGTGCGACAAACAGTCTTTGGACAGGGCCTGGGACCTAAAGCATAGTAAGAGCTGATTGTAGGTGCACGTGTCCTGTCCACGTAGGCCAGGAGCGCCCGCACAGGGCGTAGCGCATGCTACCGCTGCTCTTCCATTGAGTTAAAGGGAGAAGGGCAAAAAGCTACCAGGTCTACGACCATAGGCCTGAAGCTGGCATTGATATTCTTAGGCTAGTAAGCGGGGTTAGGCCTCCGCTTGTCATCAGAAAACACTATACAGGACTGTTGCACCGACAGGGCAATCAAGTCACCAACCCTTTTAACTGAAGACAGGGCCAACAGCAGCGCAGTCTTCAGCGACAGGTGTTTCATTCAGATCAATTCAGATCAATTCTCCACCCCGAAGTGGGGGGAGTGGAGGTGGAGCGCACTGGCTTGCGGGGATAGGGCGCCACCCACAGCCGTGCTAGGCGGCAAATCCTCATGGAAAATGGAGGCCCGATGACGGTGAGTGGATGCGGATGAGGATTCGATCCGCCAGTGCCCGCTCCGCATGTCTGGCGCCTAAGCAGACAACACAGGCATCGTGGCAATCATAGGGCATCAAGGTAGCACCGCCTTTGGCGCATAGCTCCAGTGGCCCCTCTGCCAAATCCATAACTCAGCAAGACAAGCGAAGGCGGGATGCTAAGCAGCTCAGCCCAGTGTAACAGCCAAGAGCAGGGCTAACTAGTACGCCGAGGGCTAGCAAGCCAATGCGGCCCCGTTTAGAATGGCTAGCCAACTAGTGGACCTAAGACGGGAAGACTAGCTAAGGCTAGCGAGCGCAATGACAAGGAAGATAACCAGAAGGGCTAGCTAACTAGCAGTCCTAGGATGGGAAGACTAGCTTTCTTTTCTAAAGCTAGCGCGCTCAATAGCAAGGAAACCCCACGTGTAGAACGGCTAAGTGACTAGTGGCCCTAGAAGGGGAAGGCTAGCAGAAGCTAGCGGAGTAATCCAAAATGTGGCAACACAAGCTAAGGTGGGATGCTAAGCAGCCCAGCCTGGTGTAACAGCCAAAAGCAGGGCAAACTAGTACGCTGAGTACTACGCTGGGAGTTCTACAAGTCTATTGAACTACTCTGCACGTTGTGGGAGTTATATAGAAGTCTATTGGACTACCCTGCACATTGTGGGAGTTCTATGGAAGTCTATTGGACTACCCTGCACATTGTTGGAGTTCTGTAGAAGTCTATTGGACCACGTTGCACATTGTTGGAGTTCTGTAGAAGTCTATTGGACTACCCTGCACATTGTGGGAGTTCTATAGAAGTATATTGGACTACCCTGCACATTGTGGGAGTTCTATAGAAGTCTATTGGACTACATTGCACATTATGGGAATTACTGTATATAGAAAGTATTTTGGACTACCCTGCATGTTGTGGGAGTTCTATAGAAGTCTATTGGACTACGTTCACATTGTGGGAGTTCTGTAGAAGTCTTTTGGACTACCCTGCATGTTGTGGGAGTTCTATAGAAGTCTATTGGACTACCCTGCACATTGTGGGAGTTCTATAGAAGTCTATTTGACTACCCTGCACATTGTGGGAGTTCTATAGAAGTCTATTGGACTACCCTGCACATTGTGGGAGTTCTATAGAAGTCTATTGGACTACATTGCACATTGTGGGAATTATATAGAAAGTCTTTTGGACTACCCTGCATGTTGTGGGAGTTATATAGAAGTCTATTGGACTACCCTGCACATTGTGGAATTTCTATATAAGTCTATTGGACTACCCTGCACATTGTGGGAGTTCTATAGAAGTCTATTGGACTATGTTGCACATTGTGTGAGTTCTATAGAAGTCTATTGGACTACCCTGCTTGTTGTGGGAGTTCTAGAAGTCTATTGGACTACCCTGCACATTGTGGGAGTTCTATAGAAGTCTATTGGACTACGTTGCACATTGTTGGAGATCTATAGAAGTCTATTGGACTACATTGCACATTGTGTGAGTTCTATAGAAGTCTATTGGACTGCCCTGCTTGTTGTGGGAGTTCTAGAAGTCTATTGGACTACCCTGCATGTTGTGGGAGTTCTATAGAAGTCTATTGGACTACGTTGCACGTTGTTGGAGTTCTATAGAAGTCTATTGGACTACGTTGCACATTGTGGGAGTTCTATAGAAGTCTATTGGACTACATTGCACATTATGGGCATTATATAGAAAGTCTATTGGTCTATCCTGCACATTGCGGGAGTTCTATAGAAGTATATTGGACTATTTAGTGTGTTTGTGTTCATGCCAATTGGCTAAAAGTTGGTGGTGCAGGGTGGTGCAGGGTTGGGGGATTTCAAAATGCGGTGTAAGGTGGGCTGCCCCTGCCATCCTGCATTGTAGCTATTGCGAATTTGCGCTTGTTTAAATTGCCGTCCCGACTGAAAGGTAAATGATCTGTGCGTGGGACTTGTGCACCCAGCAGGGGGCGACGTGGTGTTGGAGGCGGTGACGCACATAGAAAAGCGACATTCAACTGTAAAACTTCCCCCAAACACAGCGATTATTCAACTCAACAAATGTGGACTGTGGCTTTAGTGAATAAAGCTTCACACGGCCTGTAAGAGGAGATGTTTGCTCGCTACTTAGAGCACAACAGAGCCACCTGACCGAGCCGGCACAAACCAGGCAGAGAGAAAGAGCTGCGAGTGCAACTCCCAGCTACTCAGAGTCTCCTAGCAACACACTCAGCCAGACGAGACGAGCACAGAGCAGCTTCTGGGATCGGCTTTAGTTTGAATTCAACAGTTTTTATTCTGCCTCTACTACTGCTGTTTAGAAGGTGAATACCACAGCTCTTTCATTGAACTACTTTCTGTTAGTGTTAGTGACTTTTGGGGTATTTAAAGCCTAACCCCCCTAACCTTAAGCACAACGTGTTTATCTGTACAGCACATTTCATACACAGTGCTTTACATAAAGTGGATAAAAAGAAGAGTGTGTTACAAGTTAAAAAAGCCACATAGCAAAATTATAAAAAAAAAATACTTTGTGAGCGAAATCATGCAGCATAATTAGTGGCCGGGCCAGCGAAGCGGCCAGGCCACTTCTTGTATTTGCCATTATTCTTCTTCCTCCCGGGAAGTTCGACTTCCCATGGATGAAAACTAACCAAACTTTGCACAAAGGTCCAGTCCCATGCCAAACGTCTTTGACACAAATTTGGGGCCAATAGTCCTAACGGTGGCACTACAGCAACCGTCTAAAGTTTAAAACTTAAAAAATTCATAAAAAATCAGGCATACGTGCTACGGCTTTGCAACTTTCACCGAAATGTGCGCCTAAATGAGGGGAAGCTTTTGTACAATGCAACCTATGGCCAATTATGAAGTCTAAAGACCGCAAAACTGCAAAAACTGCAAAAACGAATTAAACCCTACTCCTCCCACATTTTTTCTTCAAACGACACCAAACTTCAGTATCTGCATCGTTAGACTGTTCTACACAAAAGTATCAAACCAGATTTTCGATCGGTCAAAAATTGAGCCCACAGTGCATCAAAACGTTGAATTCTGGCCCTGTGTATAGCCTAATTACCTTAATTACCTTTGGCAATTAGGTTGTATTTGTGATGTCATCAGTCAGTCAAGCAATTGTGATGCCATCACTGATGTCACTCGAGCAATTGTGATGTCATAATAGCTTAAAGCCTTGAGACTTGCCCAGCCACGACCCATTGCTGCGCAGCAGCCACTTTTTTGGCGCGTAATAACCCCCACAATTTCTGCGCCACATAGACATGTCCGAACTCAAAACATGCGGCTTATTGAGGACAGGTGTGCTATGACTTTTCTAAGGGTTTGGTCAAGCGGTTTGGCACTTCTTTTGAATGGACCCAGACCCGGCCGGGTCCGGGTCGGAACCTCGGGTATTCGGTATTCGGGGGGTCGGGCATACCCGAAGACCTCTAGCTCAAAGCCTTGAGACTTGCCCGGCCACGACCCATTGCTGCGCAGCAGCTATAATTTCATCTTAGATTATGCACTGTTGCGAGTGAATTCTGCGAGTGTGCTTTTACCGATTTATCCTTCTGGTGATTCCCCCCTAATTAAATCGCAGATGTGATAGTTAGAAATGTGGTTTAAACCAGTCTAAGTCACAGAATATTGTCTCTTGGTCCATCTTGCCTCAGTTCAGGACCTCGCTGCTGCTGATGGCATACGTACGCGGTACAGTATAACACAAAGGGTCATTGGCACTATTGTGAATGAACACTTTCAGATTTACTTACTCAGATTCCCTCTTTTCCCTAAGTCCACTTTGAACCAAGTTAAGTGACAGAAGCACTGGCGTAAGGATCTGTGGTGCGGTGCACCGGGGGGCCAGAGCTGTCAAGGGCCCATGAAGAGTGAGTCTCACTTTGGGGAGACGTAGCATCGGACACCTCTTTGCCTGTTTCGTCACGTCCGGGTCAGCGGTCTCTCGACGTGGTTTCCGATACTTTAGCGTGCATTTCAGATGCTGGATCGCCGCTTTGTGAAAGTGCAACTAATTTATACATCTATATGTGTCAATATGTGGAATTTCATATGAATATGTGCATGGTAACCTGTCAAATTACTTTAGGAAAGTGACTTTGATGACAGAAAGCCATAAGACGTGCTTGGGCGACGAGAGTTACTGATCTTTAAAGTTGCTAGCTTTGTCTAAAACCCAACCCGGCCACAGCAGGTGGCAATAATGCAGCAAAATGGGATTCAGCGACCACTACAAGCCACTCTCTTTGTTGACTATTACTGGCTTGCTAACCACTGGCTTGCTAACCAGCAGAGCCGCAGAGTGAGCTGTCCGTAACAGGACAAGAGCAGCTTCCAGTTGAGACGCCAGCGGTAGCGTCCTTTCCCCGACTCAAAGACAAATCAAAGACACAACTAAAATAAATTATTTCAACGGTATGTTGCTAGAAATAAGTTTGACTTAACGTTTTCGCCGTTAAACTACACGGAAACATGACATGATCATTGTAGCAGTGTTTGAAGCACAATTTTAACAGAAGTTTTGTAAAAATATTGTCCGATGCAGGACACGCTTCCGTTAATGTACTTATGGTTTCTGCTGCAGTCCCACTCCAAACAAACGTCCATGCTGTATTATGCACTTGCCCTCATGTAGCTTACTAGGCTAATGATTAGCTTTAAGTTTAGTTTACTGGATTCAGTGGATTGGCGTATGGGAAAATGCGTTCTCTTTCCAACGCGTCTTCAGCGGAGTCTCCTGCGAGGTTCTGGTGACATCGTTGACCATATATGGAGGTGGAGCAAGAGAGGAGGAATATCCCTTCACGTAACGCATGGCTCAGTCTTGTTTACCACTGTCTTGGGTCCTTCGGGGGCAAAATAGACGGCTAACAATCTGCCTGACGAAAAAATAATGAATGAGTCCATATTTTCTATAACAATATAATTGTTAGGGCCCAGAGCAAGTGTTTGCACCGGGGCCCATGGCAATGACATTACGCCACTGCACAGAAGACTTTCTCTGATTTACAGAACCTCACTTCAAACCTCACTGCTGCCGTCAGATCACCGCTAAATTGTCGATGTGACTGGTAGAAATTTGGTTCAAAGCCTCTGCCAGACTCTTGGTACAGAGTCTCCTAACCCTAAACTTAACCTAACCCTAACCCTAACCATAACCATAACCATAACCCTAACCCTAACCCTAACCCTAACCCTAACCCAGACTCTTGGTACAGTCTCCTAACCCTAAACTTAACCTAACCCTAACCCTAACCATAACCATAACCATAACCATAACCATAACCCTAACCATAACCCTAACCCTAACCCTAACCATAACCATAACCATAACCATAACCATAACGGCACCTTGCCTAAAGCTAACCTCGACCCAAACCTTAACCACTGATCCCCAGTTTATTCATTTTTCCGCCTTTTGTCCGCAATTGTCCCCAATCACCATGGGCTTAAGTCAGGTGTGTGTCCCCAATTTCGACTTAAGTAACGTGCCCCCCCACCACACACACACACACACACACACACACACACACACACACACACACACACACACACACACACACACACACACACACACACACACACTCACACACACACACACACACACACACACACACACACACACACACACACACACATTCTCTCTCAATGGATTTCCAATAGTAGCATTTGCAGAAGCATTTGCATGTTGTTTTGTCACTGTAAGCTCTCCCTCTCTCTCTCTCTCTCTCTCTCTCTCTCTCTGTCTCTCTCTCTCTGTCTCTCTCTGTGTGTGTGGGGGTCTCTCTCTCTCTCTCTCTCTCTGTCTCTGTGTGTGTGTGTGTGTGTGTGTCTCTCTCTCTCTCTCTCTCTCTCTCTCTCTCTCTCTCTCTCGCTGTCTCTCTGCCTGTTGAGTCTTAAACCTCACGACTCTCCCATTCTCACAAAAGAGAGAGAAAAAACAAGACAAAAGAAGGAATGCATAATTAATAAAGTGAAGCTGCATTTTTAATTGTTGCTGGTCTTCAAAGTGTCCAGGGTGGGGGGGGGGGGGGGGGGGGCATTGTCTCTGGCTTCTGCCCGGGACGGGGGCATTGTCTCTGGGTTCTGCCCGGGACGGGGGCATTGTCTCTGGGTTCTGCCCGGGACGGGGGCATTGTCTCTGGGTTGGGGGCCGTCTGCTTCCGCTAGCGATGCTGCATTCAGGGCTCCTCGGGGCCGAGTGCGGCGGCTGTTCTCAGGGTGTCTGATGCACAATGGACTTCCTCAGGCTCCACACAAAGGAGCCCGGAGCATGAAGAAAACACACAC
Source organism: Poromitra crassiceps (assembly GCF_964638095.1). Classification (NCBI taxonomy): domain Eukaryota; kingdom Metazoa; phylum Chordata; class Actinopteri; order Beryciformes; family Melamphaidae; genus Poromitra; species Poromitra crassiceps. The sequence continues at coordinate 6,413,684 of NC_139652.1, forward strand.
ATTCAATGGCATTCCAGTCCACAATGCACCGCCAGAATATGCACTTTTCCCCTCCGCCCTCTCCTCCTCTCTCTGTTCTCTCCATCTCTTCCTCCACCCTCTCCCCCTCTCTCTGTTCTCTCCATCTCTTTTCCCCTCCACCCTCTCCTCCTCTCTCTGTTCTCTCCATCTCTTCCTCCACCCTCTCCCCCTCTCTCTGTTCTCTCCATCTCTTTTCCCCTCCACCCTCTCCTCCTCTCTCTGTTCTCTCCATCTCTTCCTCCACCCTCTCCTCCTCTCTCTGTTCTCTCCATCTCTCCTCTCTCTGTTCTCTCCATCTCTCCCTCCACCCTCTCCTCCTCTCTCTGTTCTCTCCATCTCTTCCTCCACCCTCTCCTCCTCTCTCTGTTCTCTCCATCTCTCCTCCTCTCTCTGTTCTCTCCATCTCTTCCTCCACCCTCTCCTCCTCTCTCTGTTCTCTCCATCTCTCCTCCTCTCTCTGTTCTCCCCATCTCTTCCTCCGCCCTCTCCTCCTCTCTCTGTTCTCCCCATCTCTTCCTCCGCCCTCTCCTCCTCTCTCTGTTCTCTCCATCTCTTCCTCCGCCCTCTCCTCCTCTCTCTGTTCTCTCCAGCTCTTCCTCCACCCTCTCCTCCTCTCTCTCTGTTCTCTCCATCTCTTCCTACACCCTCTCCTCCTCTCTCTGTTCTCTCCATCTCTTTTCCCCTCCACCCTCTCTGTTCTCTCCATCTCTTCCTCTGCCCTCTCCTCCTCTCTCTCTTCTCTCCACCCTCTCCTCCTCTCTCTGTTCTCTCCATCTCTTTTCCCCTCCACCCTCTCTGTTCTCTCCATCTCTTCCTCCGCCCTCTCCTCCTCTCTCTGTTCTCTCCATCTCTTCCTCCGCCCTCTCCTCCTCTC